>NC_054381.1:23903818-24198818 GCF_017654675.1 Xenopus laevis | reverse complement strand
TTGCACTGTACCATAGGCATTAAAATATATATAAGAGGTTTAGCATATCTAGTTTTCGCTTTTTAATGGGGAAATATTTCTATATTATTCTGATCACCTTTAAGCATAATAATCGGATGACCATGTCGATGTCCCAAAAAAAGCCAGTCCATTACATCTGTATACAGACGGGCCATTCTTACTGAACAGAAGTGAAGTCTGCTTGTTATTGTTTTTTGGCAGCAAAATATGTAGAACAGGTATGGGACCTGTTATGCAGAATGCTCGGGACCTGGGGTTTTCCGGATAAGGGATCTTTCTGTAATTTGGATAACCGTACTTTAAGTATACTAAAAAGTCATTTAAATATTAAACTCAATAGGTAGGTTTTGCTTCCAATAATGATTAATTATATCTCAGTTGGGATCAAGTACAAGGTACTGTTTTATAATTAGAGATAAAAAGGAAATCATTTTTAATCATTTGATTATAATGGAGTCTATGGGAGATGGTCTTCCCATAATTCGGAGTTTTCTGGATAACGGGTTTCCGGATAACCAACCCTTTACCTGTAGTAGTAACTACCTGCTTTTTTTTATTTGTCTGAATGTTTATGTTGAAACCTTAAGCTGTTTATTACTTGCTTTTCAAATAACCCTGAACAAAACGCAAAACCTGTACACTTGGAAACATGTTTCATTTATCCACAAATAAAGGGTAAAATGAGTGGACAAGCAACATGAATCTGCCTCTGTGCCATTTTTCTGACAAATTGCCTTTTGGACACTAGATCATTGAAACAATGCCAGTGACGGACAAAGTGGAAGAATTGCTTCAAGTCATAGGTCCATTTTATGAAATAGTGGAGGACAAAAAACACGGGCGAGGATCTGGTGTGACATCAGGTTGGCTTAACTCAAGCTTTAATTGTACTCTGTAGTCGTGTTTTTTTTTCCTCTGCTTTCTGTCCATCTCCAGCAATCAGATCTTCTCTTCTCTCTCTCCTTTTACATGCCAGTACGACTGGACAGAGTTACTAAATCTTTAGAAGGTAGGAAGGAAAAATAAACCTGTCATAAGCAATTATTATTTCTTTTAGTAGTTGTATATGTTGGTTGCTTCTGAACATAAGTAATGACCGGCAGGATGAATCGCCAGAGAGATTTGTAGTTCTGTTTTTGGGACAAATCACTTAAAGGAGAACTAAACCCTAAAAATGAATACAGTTAAATGCCATATTTTATGTATTGAACTTGTTGCACCAGCCTAAAGTTTCAGCTTGTCAATAGCAGCAATGATCCAGTACTTCAGACTTGTCACAGGGGGTCATCACCTTGGAAAGTGTCTGCAACACTCACATGCTCAGTGGGCTCTGAGCAGCTGTTGAGAAGCCAAGTTTAGGGGTCGTCACTAATTATCCAGCAGAAAATTAGGTTGGTGTGTAATATAAGCTGATGCTACAAGGCTGATTATTTCATTCTGATGCTAATTGCACTGGTTTCTGTGCTGCCATGTAGTAATTATCTGTATTAATTACTAATCAGCCTTATATTGTGACATTTCTATTCTATGTGTACTGTATATTGTGAGTGGGTCCCTAAGCTCAGTAAGTGACAGCAGCACAGAGCATGTGCAGTGAATCAGCAGAAACGAAGATGGGGAGCTACTGGGGCATCTTTGGAGACACAGATCTTTACTGCTAAAGGGCTGTGGTTGCCTTGGGCTGGTACAGATAGGCTTTAGTTTTCCTTTAAAATTATTTCTTATTCAAAGTAAATCAGAATTGCCACCAACCAATGGGTCAAGTCAAGTTGCCCAGAGCATATTGTTAGAGAATGCAGTACTCTGTGTTTATCAATAACCAGCATACAATAAACTCTTAGGATTAAATAAGTTAATTCAATAAATAGATTAAGGTGCAGGAAATGCCTCCAAATTAATTAATTAATTGTACAGCTACTTAATTTTAAGATAATTCATGAATTCTATAAAGTGCCAATTAGTGCATAGTATCCATAGGGTAGTTTAGTCAATTATCATTCTCAACTTCAATAACAATTCATGGTTAGACTAAGCCAAAAAAAAGTAAGATAAAATGACAAGGTTCCTCAAGTAGTGCAATTAATTGTGTAAAAAACTAAATTAGGTGTGAATTATTAGGACCAAAAGGAAGTATATTGAATTAATCAAATACTAATATTTGTATGATAAGTGCTGGAGATTAAATTAATTAAAAAGATCTCGTTACGTTAAAAAATGACCACATTAGGATGAAAAATAAAACCAACGCTGCGGTCAGTAAAGTAGAGAGAAGATATAATGAAACATGAGAAGGTGGAGCTGTCCCAAAACTAGCTGCCTGTTGTTTTCTAAGACTGGGACACCACAAAGAGGAAGGCAGGACAGGGTAACCGAGACTGTGGCCTTGGTGTATTAACTTGCCCTGATCTTGTAGAGACTAAGTTGACCCTAATAAGCCACAAATCACCGGGGCTTTCTGTGCAAAATAAGCGGTATCTGTTATTTGCACTGCCTATCTTTCTTGTTTAGAACTCGGCAGCGTCCTGACATCTACACCAAATGGTAAGGCAGTGAATGGCAAGGCAGAGAGCAGTGACAGTGGAGCAGAGTCGGACGAAGAACAGGCAGCAGCAAAGGAATTTAAAAAGGAAGATGAAGAAGATGAAACAGAGCATAGTGAAGAAGGTAATGGCTTGTGAAACCTCAGCCTCCTTATTTGGTATTTGGAATCACAAACACAATTATATGCATATTCACAGAAGACTATGGTGTAAGACCCTATTGGGTGCGACTGTGACCCAGTGGCTTTGTCAAACTGAATTCTATCATAGTCTGAAGTTTGACTGAGGCCTTAAGGGACCATTTTACCAATTTTATTCTCATATTAATATACACATTTCTGCCTGCACTTAGAGGAATTATGGCTGTTTTATGCTTATACCAAAGTTGACTATATGGATTGACACTGCCATAATACTAGAATGTTGCTGAAACCTTCTGCCTGGCCGAACTGAATCCTAATTTGCATATGAAAATTAGGGGCAGGGAGGGAAATCACACGACTTTTTGTCACAAAACAATGGAGTAAAAAATGTTTCCCCCTTCCCACCCCAGATTTGCATATGCAAATTCAGATTCGGTTCGGCCAGGCAGAAGGATTTTTCGAAGGATTTGGGGGTTTGGCCGAATCCAAAATAGTGGATTCGGTGCATCCCTAATAATACATGAACTGTTGAACAAAAGTATCTGCACTTTTACATTTATCAACATAGGGCAGGGGTCACATTCCACAACAGGATCACACTCTGCATTTTAATTTTTTCATTCTTTGCTTATTACAATTCATTTTTTCTGTAGTAATTTGGTTTTGTAACTAGATTTTCTTGCAAAGGAAAAGCTTTATTCCTTTATATGAAATTCAGCTAATACAGTTGTGTTGTCTCCTGCATTGCTTTATAGAAGAGAAAGAAGTGGAACAGCAGCCTGGACATGAGACTTCTGCAGAAAGTATTGTTTTAAATGGTTTAACCAAAAACAGCAGAGTCTTGATAACAGAGGAGCCGACTCCCCTCCCTACTAAATGTCTCAGTGAGCCAGGAGATAATGTGGCCATTCCGGAAGGGGAGCCAGACATACAGAGTGCTGTCATAAATGATTCTGAAGCAGACAGAGGTACATCCAGCAAACCAACTTCATATGAGAAACCAAACCAAATTAGATATTCACACGTTGTAATATATTAATATGCCTCCCATGTGCTCCGAGCAGTGGCTCCAAGGCTGTTACTTATAGTCAGGCTGATCTATCAGGTAGCCAAATCAAATATAGATCCATGTGCAAGTTTTATGTTAAAGGCGAACTAAACCTAAAAATGATTATTGCTACAAATGCCATATTTTATATACTGAACTTATCGCACCAGCCTAAAGTTTCAGCTTGTCAATAGCAGCAATGATCCAGGACTTCAAACTTGTCACAGGGGGTCACCATCTTGGAAAGTGTCTGTGACACTCACATGCTCAGTGGGCTCTGAGCAGCTGTTTAGAAACTAAGTTTAGGGGTCATCACAAATTATCCAGCAGAAAATGAGGTTGGTCTGTAATATAAGCTGATGCTACAAGGCTGATTATTAAATTCTGATGCTAATTGCACTGGTTTCTGTGCTCCCATGTAGTAATTATCTGTATTAATTACTAATCAGCCTTATATTGTGACATTTCTATTCTATGTGTACTGTATATTGTGAGTGGGTCCCTAAGCTCAGTATGTGACAGCAGTACAGAGCATGTGCAGTGAATTAGCAGAAAAGAAGACAGGGAGCTACTTGGGCATCTTTGGAGACACAGATTTTTACTGCTAAAGGGCTGTGGTTGCCTTGGGCTGGTACAGAAGCACAAAACATAATGTACAACATTTCTAGTCTACTTCTTTAGTTAAGCCTTAGTTCTCCTTTAAACTTTTTAAAGCAATGCCACGCCACTGCTTCATGTAATAGTTTAAGGCCCAGTGAATTAGGCTTAGTAGTTCTATGAAGGAGGTATATGAAGAAACAATTTATAGTTTTGAATCATAAAAGGGAATGTAGCATAACTAGTGTATTTTTGAGCTAGGACATACATACATGCATGCATACATACATACATACATACATACAAGCCTTTAAAAGACAGCTGGGATGACAGGGCCACTCTGGGTGACTCATTTGTGCTTTGATTTTGTTCTTAGTCTGTAAGGTCTATATATATGATAACTCTCTCCAGCTCTTCTTGTTGTTTTACTCATATATGTACATCTCTCATATTGCTACTGCACAACACTGTTTCACTTGCAATGATGTGTTTGCAGAAGAAGACTGCACAGAGGATATGGCTGCAGTGCAGCATCTGACAAGCGACTCAGACAGTGAGATTTTCTGTGACTCAATGGAACAATTCGGACAAGATGAGGTAAGTGCAATGTGTCACTGCATCATGCTTTGTGCACTATAATGACATAACATTCACTTATAGCCAGAATATAAGACATTGCAGGTTTTTTTTCATGAGTACAGGAGCGAATACTTGTGCAGGTTTGCTGAATCCATTAACTGGTTTGTAATTTATGAGACTTTTCGGTTTGCTTAGTCTGCCCTTGCCCTAATGCCAGACAGGGCTTAAAATTAGGCTGCTGAAATATGCCAGTGTAGGGGCTAATTTTTGGCCTGCATATTTCAGCAGACTGATTTTCAGCCCTGTCTGGCATTAGGGCAAGGGCAGACTAAGTGTAACAAACTGATCACTCTGCCTGAGGATTTTAAAGGGATACTGTCATGGAAAATATGCTTTTTTCAAAACACATCAGTTAATAGTGCTGCTCCAGCAGACTTCTGCACTGAAATCAGATTCTCAAAAGAGCAAAAAGATTTTTTTATATTTAATTATGAAATATAACATGGGACTAGACATATTGTCAGTTTCCCAGCTGTCCCCAGTCATGTGACTCGTGCTCTGATAAACTTCAGTCACTCTTTACTGCTGTACTGCAAGTTGGACTGATATCACCCCCTCCCCTTCCCCCCAAGCAGCCTAACAACAGAACAATGGGAAGGTAACCAGATAATGGCTCCCTAACACAATATAACAGCTCCCTGGTAGATCTAAGAACAGCACTCAATAGTAAAATCCAGGTCCCACTGAGACACATTCAGTTACATAAAGTAGGAAAAACAACAGACTGCCAGAAAACGGTTCCATGGTGCAGCACTGGCTGTTTCTGACTAGGCAAAATGACCTTAGATGGTGCCTACACACCAATATTACAACTAAAAAAACAAAAAAAAAAACACTTGCTGATTCAGGAATAAAATTTTACATTTTAGAGTGAGTTATTTGCAGTGTAAACAGTGAAATTTAGAAATAAAAATGACACCATAAAAATCATGACAGAATCCCTTTAAAGGGCTTGTTCACCTTCCAAACACTTTTTTTCAATTCAGTTGTTTTTAGATTGTTCCCCAGAAATAAAGACTTTTTTCAATTACTTTCCATAAGTTTTTTTTCCAAAATCTAAGTTTAAAGGTGAATGTTCGTGTTTTTGGTGTTTGAGTCTGGCAGCTCAGTATTTCAGGTGCAGAATCGAAACAGTTACAATTTTGCAACACTTAGTTGATCCATTTCTCAGCAGCATCTCTGGAGTATTAGCAACTATTGTATCAATTCTAACAGCTGCCTGTAATGAAACCCAGAGATTCTGCTCAGCAGGGACAAAGATAAGAAATGTATCAACTAAATGTATCAATTTAGAACAGTTTACAGGATCGGCGACCCCCCTCCCAGAGCTGCTTCAGAAGGCGAGAAATGACACTTTACACTTCAATATTAGAAAAACCGTCACACGTAGAAAATAGAAAGTCATTGGAAAAAGTCGTTATTTCTGGTGATCTATCTGAAAACAACTAGTTGTTTGCGTCTAAGGCCAGCTTTAGTTCATGAAACTAGTTCTGATGCCCACCACTTCATATATGCTGCCTGTGAAACAACCAACTAGGTAAGGATCATTTCAGTATTGCTTTATGGTAATAACATGCACTTAGGTTATTTTTACAGATGTGTTCTGTTTGATCCTTGTGCCTCCTGTGCTTGCCTCAGCTTAGAGCTGAATTAATGACATTTATGCAACCACATCTCGGGCAGCGTAGGAAAGGAGGGCATTCAATAAGTGAAGAAAAACAGTAAAATAGAGGTTTTTTTCTTGCATGTATAATCTTGCATAAAAATGTGTTTTTTGTTTTTAAATTACAAATTAAAGGGGTGGTTCACCTTCAAATTAACTTTTAGTATGTTATAGAACTTTTCAATTGGTCTTCATTATTTATTTTTCTATAGTTTTTGAAGTATTTGCCTTCTTCTGACTATTTCCAGTTTTCAAATTGGGGTCACTGACCCCATCTAAAAACAAATGCTCTGTAAGGCTACACATTTATTGTTATTGCTACTTTTTATTACTCATCTTTCTATTCAGGCCTCTCCTATTCATATTCCAATCTCTTATTCAAATCAGTGCATGGCTGCTAGGGTAATTAAATAACTCAAAACCACAAATAATAAAAAGTGAAAACCAAGTTCTCTCTACATCATACTAAAAGTTAACTCAAAGGTGAACAATCATTTTAAGTAATCCTGCTGATGAGCCCTCCTGCTCTCATTCTCTTTACAGGCTGATCACAGTCTGCTTCTTCAAGATGCAATGTTAAATGGGGACATAACCGAAAATTCAGCTGGAGGAGAGCTTAAAGATGGTGGAGAGGATGGAAAACAGCCTGGCCACGGAGCACAGGGAAAAACATGGAATGGAAAGTCCGAGCATTTCAGTTCCAGGAGAGAAAGATGTATGTTCACAGTAGGAACTGTCACATGGGATCCATGCTGAAAATTGGCTTTTAACAGCTGCTAAAAAGTTGGGCTTGTATGTAACTTGTAGCTGTAGAGAGGAACTGATAAGTACGAGCTGTATCTTAAAATACAGATATGCATATTAGAACACACCTCCAAACAACTAATATACTGCTACATACCTTTAAATAGAAACGTACTTGTTTGGGGGGTGAGGCAGCTAGAGGTAGAGGCTACCGGACAATTTAGGAAACTGATCCTTCTAATGCCTATGCAAAAGGATGCATTGCTGCCATTATTTACATGTATTTATATAGCGCCAACATATTGCATAGCGCTGAGTATATGTTTCCACATTGTAGGACTGACCTTCTAGGGGGCCCCATACATCTGGAGCAAGTGCATTTCCAAATAATCCTGGAAACCTGAAACGCATTCGGTGTTGCATGTGGAGTGAACATTTAGTTGGTTTCTGAACTGTAGGAGAATGAAATGATTCAACACTAAGAGGCACATTTTTTTAAGTTTGAATTTTGAAGTCATGTGCATTTTTAAAAACTCCCATATATTCGAAATTCGACCAATCGAAATTTTTTTAAAAATTTAATTTTTCAAACTCAGATGGATTAAATTGACCCGAAAACTCGAATCTGGTCAGGAAGGCTGCAGTCAACTCCAAATTGATCCCTGGGCACCTCCCATTGACTTAAAGGATAAGTAAACCTTTAAAATAAGTGAATGTAAAATTGATGAGGGGCTATTCTAAGAACTTTTGTCGTTTACATTCATTATTTATTTTGTTTTAATTCCAAGATATTAACGAATACATGTGCTGTGAATATGAACAAATTTTGTTCCAACAGCACCATCTGCTGGTCAGTTTCCCACCAGTCTGACCACCAAGTAGTCAAGGAAGTTGTCAGGAGAAAGAAAGAGGCTGCCCTGATGTTCTTCTGCTTTGGGGAAAGAAAAAAAATCTTTCCTAAGCAGAAGAACACCAGAGCAGCCTCTTTCTTTCTCCTGACAACTTCCTTGATTACTTGGTGGTCAGACTGGTGGGAAACTGACCAGCAGATGGTGCTGTTGAAACAAAATTCATTCATATTAACAGCACATTTATCCCTTAATATCTTGGAATTAAAACAAAATAAATAATGAATGCAAATGACAAAAGTTCTTTGAATAGCCGTCATCAATTTTACATTCACTTATTTTAAAGGTTTACTTATCCTTTAAACAGCAAGTCAGCAGGCTTTAGGTGATGAATAGTGGAATTTGAGTTCATAAAGGGCCAGAGTATGATAAATCTCAAATCGAATTTTAATTTTTTTAAAAAATTCTAATCTAATTTGGATAAATCCCTAGTTGAATTGGAGAGTTTTCAAAAGTTCAAAAAAATGTGAAAATTCGAATTTTCAATTAGACCCTTGAAAAATTTGCCCCTAAGTATTGTGTTGTGTTTCCATTCAGCTCTTCGCATGCAGCCAGGGGGTGAAGGATCAAGAAGTGGACAGATAGGCAGTAGTGGAGATGGAGATGGCTGGGGGTCAGACAGAGGACCAATCGGGAACCTGAATGAACAGATTGCTGTTGTGCTCATGCGGCTACAGGAGGATATGCAGAACGTGCTGCAAAGGCTTCACTCCCTAGAAGTCCAGACTGCATCACAGGTACCATTGTGCTCATTACAAATTTAACTAATTATAATTTTACGTCCGTATATAGTAGACTATCCATGTTATATAACAGACAGACGTGTAGCTTTGAGCAGCACGGATTATTGCAAGGTGTCGCTATCTGACAATAACGCACTGCGAAACTGATTAGAGTGATTTGTGTATTTTAGGCACAGTCCCTGCTTCGTGAATCTAATACTCAGTCTGTGGAAAAGGTAAGCAGGACTCTGACTTCTCTATATATTGGTATTTTGTAAGTAGGGTTGCCACCCAGCCGGTATTTTACCGTCCTTCCCAGTAAAACATCTGCCACGGCCGGGGCCATTATTACAAATTTACTGGCAATGTAGTTGCCGGTAATTTGTAATACCCTTAAAAAAAATTTTTTTTTAAGAAAAGATGGCAACCATACTTTTAAGAGGAATGAGCAAGTTGTTTTACACAGCACTAAGCTAGCGACATACACACATTTTTCATGCTGTTGTGGTGACTTAGCTAATCAAGTGTGGGTGTGTGGCCGCAAAACTATATTTTATATAATGATAAGCCACAATGGTAAAATTAGTCTTTAGCTAGTCCATGCAGAATATAAAAGGGTACAAAAAGGGTGTTTTTTTTTTTTCCCCAAACAACCCTTGTCATGGGGAGGCACATTTATCAAAGGTCGAATTTCAAATACATGTGAGGTTTTAAAAACTCCCATAAACTCCCATGAACTTGAAATTCGACCAATCGAAATTTATTAAAAAAAAGAAAAATTGAAATGAATTTGATTAGAGTTTTAAAAACCCAATTCAAATTTTTTCTCTGAAAAAAACTCGAATGTCAGGAAGGCTGCAAACCACTCCAAATTGATCCCGGGACGTCTCCCATTGTCGTATATGAGGGCCAGAGTATGATAAATCTCGAAAATCAAATTCAAATTTGAATTCAAACTCGGAATTGAATTTGAACAATTCCCTAGTTGAATTAGACAGTTTTGGCCATTAAAAAAAACTCGAAATTCTTATTTTCAATTCGACCCTTGATAAATATGCCCCTAGTGTATCGTGTAATGGGGTCGGCAATGGGCAGAAGGGACTGGGCAACGAGCGGAGCTGGCCTAGGGGCAGCCCGTTTGTAAATCTAGGCCTGATTCCCAGCCTGCGTTTATTGGCTGTATATGGCAGTAACCGCACTGGAACTCAGTGTCTATATAACTAATGATAACAGTTGCCACAATCTTCCTTAGTAGCCAATCACTGCTCTGCCCTCACACAGGGAAGGAGAGAGGACTTCTCCAAATAAAGCATTAACTGGAAGTCGTTGTTCCTTTTTTCCATTACATTGTAAAATACTGGATGTGAAATGTCCACTTGGATGGCATTTGGTTTAGTAGATGCTGAAATGAAATGTGATTTGAAATTGTCTCTTTCAGAAACCATCAGGGTGGCCTTTTGGGATCTCACCTGGCACTTTGGCACTAGCAGTTGTTTGGCCATTTGTAGTTCATTGGCTAATGCATGTATTCCTTCAGAAGAGGAGGAGGTAGGTTTTTCATGAGTTACTTGCATGCGTTTATCAGAAAAGCTACACAACAACTTGCGTTCCATGTGAGGGATATTGCAGGGCTTTGCTCATTATTAACTTACTTATTCAGTGTCTGATTGACCTTTTTATGTTCCATACGGTGGCTCCTCCCTCAGATGTTTGAATGTCTACAATTATGGGGAAAAGACTATTTAGTATTTGTTTGCAGGTTAAAACTTCACTAGGGATGCCTAATAAATTGCCTCTCCATACCAGTGAATCTAATTTTCTTTGTCCTTTAACTGTTTTCCCAGCATGCATACTTAGGTTTTGCTACTCCTTTTCTAGCTGCAGTTTTACATGTGAAAAGCATCAAATCTTCTTCTGATTGGGTGAAATCAGCCCTAGATCAAAGAGTAGCAAAAAGAAATTCTGTGTGATCAGCCCGCCAGAGATCCTGATATCGAGGGCCCACTCTCTCAACAAGCAGATGTTTTTCAGTTCAGTTGTTCACTATAAACAAAGACTTTTCCGGTTACTTTCTATTTGTTTTTCTAATATTAAAGTGTAAAGTTTTATTTTTCACCTTCTAAAGCAGCTCTGGCAGGGGGGGGGGGTCGTCGGCCCTATAGCATGTTCTAAATTGATACATTTAGTTGATACATTTCTTATCTTTGTCCCTGCTGAGCAGAATCTCTGGGTTTCGTTAAAGGCAACTGTTAGAATTGATACAATAGTTGCTAATACTCCAGAGATGCTGCTGAGAAATGGATCAACTAAATGTTGCAAATTTGTAGCAGTTTAGAGTCTGCACTAGCGATGTGCGGGTCCGGTTTTACCCTAACCCGCCCGCCCGCCTTCCGCCCGTCTCCGACCTCCGGGTTCCTTTTATAGACCCACTCTGCCCTGCCGATGGCGTCACAAAAGGGGGGGGGCGAGCAGGCACGGCGCTAAAAAAACGGAAGTCAGAAGCCGGCAGTGTATGGTGGCAGCAGGAAGAAGAGCTTGACCCAGACCTGCTCACCACCTGCAAATGGGGGTGCAAGCTTGGGCAGGCCCAATACCTGCTGGTTTACCTGCTAGTTATTGGGACAACAACTCCCCATGGAACCTGAGGTGGCCCCAGCTGTATCCGATAAAACTCATCAAACCCACAAGGCAACTACTATTTCATGTATTTAATTCTGCAATCACTTTGATTGCACAATATTGGAAAACTTCCACACAACCAACTCTTCGGTAATGCAAAGCTCATATAGACATTAGGTGCTCCATGGAAAGGGCAGTGGTGGAGAGGGAGAATTCTCTTGAGGTTTATGAGGCAATTTGGGAATGTTGGCATAATACAGAGTATTACAGGTACCTCCCGACAAGAGACTCTAGGCATGATGGCTGATCTGTTTAATTTAAGTTATATGTGTTATATATTTGACTGAAAATGAAAGATATAGTACTAATACAGATACTTTAGATACTAAGGTGTGGAGATTGTAATGTTAACCTGGTTTGATGTACAAAAGTGTCTAACCACTGCTTCTCACTTTGGTACTGAACAAATAAAACTGTAGTTTTAAAAATAAAATAAAAAAAAAACAGTAAAAAAGGGAAAGTAACTAAAAAAAAGCCTTTATTTCTGGGGAACAATCTGAAAACAATTAAACTGAAAAAAGTGTTTGGAAGATGAAAACCTCTTTAAAGGAATAGTTCAGTGTGAAAATAAAAACTTGGTAAATAGATAGGCTGTGCAAAATAAAAAATGTTTCTAATACAGTTAGTTAGCCAAAAATGTAATGTATAAAGGCTGGAGTGAACAGATGTCTAATAAAACAGCCAGAATCCAACTTCCTGCTTTTCAGCTCTATAACTCTGAGTTAGTCAGTGACTTGAAGGGGGGCCACATGGTACATTTCTGTTCAGTGAGTTTGTAATTGATCCTCAGCATTCAGCTCAGATTCAAAAGCAACAGATATGACCCATGTAGCCCCCCCTCAAGTCTCTGATTGGTTACTGCCTGGTAGCCAGGGTAACCAGTCAGTGTAAACCAAGAGAGCTGAAAAGCAGGAAGTAGTGCTCTGACTGACATGTTATACATCAAATCACTCCAGCCTTTATACATTACATTTTTGGCTAACTAACTATATTAGAAATATTTTTTATTTTGCTCAGCCTATTTACCCAGTTTTTATTTTTACACTGAACAATTCCTATAAGGGATGCACCGACGCAAGGTTTACCTGGAAAATGCACTCTTGTTTGAAGTGCTGTTTAGACCCCTGTTGTTTATGACAAATGTACTTAAAGGGGAACTATAGCAAAAATGAAAATGTAATAGAAGCTTCCTCATACTGAAATAAGAAACTTTCTAAAATAATCAAGTTTATATTTACTATTCCTCTTTCAGAATTTGTTTCTCCTCATTCTGTCTTCATTCAGGAGTTGGGTGTCAGATGTATGATCTGATATATCTTATGGGGGGGGGGTTCCTTTCCTAGCAGATGAATTAGAGCTCACTCAAATTATGGATTCCAGTACAAACAAAATCTAACAAAAAATAACTGCCTTTTGCACAAATTCTGCATGTAGAGAGACATGATGTCTGGTGATTTTAATAGAGTGAGCTCTAATACATCTTCTAGGCAAAAGGAGCCCCCCTATAAGATATATTGGATCATTCATCTGACACCCACTCCTGAATGAAGACAGAATGAGGAGAAACAGATGCTGAGAGAGGAATAGTGAATATAAACTTGATTATTTCAGAAACAATTCAGAATATTTAATTGATTTAATTTAGAAAGTTTCTTATTTCAGTATTTTGACGCTTATATTAAAATTTTAATGTTCACGATAGTTCCCCTTTAAAACAAATATTGCTAAAGGGGTGCAGATATACATATGTTACATTCATTATTCCTTTTGCCTCTTATCCTCAGAAAGCAAACTTGACTGTGCTCCCCAAGTCTACTGGTACCCTAAAGCCACGCGGGGACGTCCTCTCTATTGTCTCAGCTTGGAAAACGGTGGCTCGAAGATGTTCTTCTATTTGCTCTAGTAAATTCCTTGCACTACACGAATGATGATTACCTAATAAGGATTAATTGTACTAAAGCGTGAATACTAGAAATACATAGGAAGCCACATTGAACTGAATGAAACCTAAATTATTTTTACATAAGAATAGCATGTAATAGATCTAATAGCCTAATAGTTACAGAATGGGGCTTAGTTTGGCAGGATTCCGACATTAAATCTGTGTAGTAAATACCGTTAGCTTAGGAGCTGTATTTTTTAACCAAATAAAGACCTGTCTGGAGGTGCTACTTGTACCTTCTTCATGTTAATGGAGGAGAATTTGGGGTGATTTGCTTTTCAACCATGTCTTCCATAAAGTAGCAAATAAAATAAAAAAAGACACAAATTGGCTAAGCCAATAACCAAAATGCAATGTAGGATAGGGTTGTTGTCTACTCCCAGTATCCTCAGCTAGAATATATTTGGGGGCTGTTGTTGAGAGCAGCAATAGATAGGGCTCAGGGTCATTGTGCCCACAACCACCGGAGAGGTACTTTAGGGTGAGTGGGGTCATTGTGCAGTAAATTTATACTACACCCTCATTCACATAGTGAAGCTGCACTTATTTAGTATTGATTTCCTACATACCCCATATGTCTCTATGGATACATACAACACACATAGGGGGTTATTTATCAAATTCCGAATTTATCTCAGTAGTTTCTCCTACAAACTCCGATCTAATCCGCTCAGGTTTTTTGCGCTTATTTATTATTACATTTTCCCAAAAATTTGTTTTGCGGGGGGAAAAAAAAATCAGATTTTCACGATTTTTTCCGATTTTCACAATTGTTTCGGATTTTTCACCCCAAAACTCTGATATTGCACGAACCCAGCGCACAACAGTATATGCGTATATGCAACCTCGACAGGTCTGAGATGCCGGATTTTGTGATTTGGACTTTTACATCCTCTGCATTTAATAAAATCCGAAAAAAATTTTGATTTTATAAAAAAAAAAAACACGAATGTTTCGTGATTTTTCATTTGGAGTTTAGCAAATAATCCCCTTAAAGGAGAGCTATTGCGAAAATGAAAATTTATTATAAGCTTCCTCATACTGAAATAAGAAGCTTTCTAAATACAATCAAATAAATATTCTGCATTGTTTCTGAAATAATCAAGTTTATGTTCACTATTCCTCTCTCAGCATCTGTTTCTCTTCATTCTCTCTCTTTATGCAACAGTTGGGTGTCAGATGAATGATCCAATATATCTTCTAGGGGCTTCCTTTCCTAGCAGATGTATTAGAGCTCATTCAAATAACTGATTCCAGTATAGGCATGGGACCTGTTATCCAGAATGCTCGGGATCTGGGGTTTTCCGGATAATGGATCTTTCCGTAATTTGGGTCTTCGTGCCTTAAGTCTATAAGAAATTCATTTAAACATTAAATAAACCCAATAGGCTGGTTTTGCTTCCAATAAGGATTAATTATATCTTAGTAGGGATCAAGTACAAGCTACTGTTTTATTATTACAGAGAAAAAGGAAATCATTTGGATAAAATGGAGTCTGTGGGAGACAGTCATTCCGTTATTCGGAGCTTTCTGAATATCGGGTTTCCGGATAAGGGATCCTATACCTGTACAAACAAAATCTAACAAGAAAACTGCCTTTTGCACAAATTCTGCATGTAGAGAGACATGATGGCTGGTGAGTTTAATAGAGTGAGCTCTAATACATCTTCTAGATATAAGATATATTGGATCATTCATCTGACACCCAACTGCTGCATGAAGACAGAATGACGAGAAACAGATGCTGACAGAGGAATAGTGAAGATAAATGTAATTATTTCAGAAACAATTCCGAATTTTTAATTGATTGTATATAGAAAGTTTCTTATTTCAGTATGCTGAAGCTAATATGGAATTTTCATTTTCACGATAGTTCCCCTTTAAGTACAATATGTTGAGCTGAACGACCTGCAATCTGGAACTTTATGTACAATTAAAGCATTGCTAGGAAGTCTTGGATTTGGTACAGCCCTAAAAATTGCATTTGTATAGGCGATAACCGAGAAAGAAGTTGTGTAAATAGAGTGTTCATTTTTAATAGCAGAAAGAGATTTGTTCATATTTTTCATAGTTTAGAAAGAACTTGGACTGATTTACTAACGCTGGGTATGTTTGCACCGGAGCAGTAACCAAGTACAGCCAGCCAGTGATAAAGCCGTTTTCTGGCAGCTGCAGGAAGTATAATGAAAGCACAAACGTTATTGGTTCCTATGCTGTATCCACTAGTGAGAATTTGGCCGCTGTTAGTAAATTAGCCTGTGTTTCTCAAAACCAAATAGTTTTATTATTATTATTCATTAGAGAAAATTAATTGCGTTTCACGTGACATTCCAGAACTCCGCCTTCCATTAATCATATTTTGGTTTCTGTGTGATTAGGCATGGGCAGGACCACTTCTCTATTAAAAGGTTAAACTGTATGCACTGGCAAACATATATACCATTGTGCTGGCACTCTGTATGTGGACTGCAACAAAGGCCCATAATAGCCCAGTCTGGCCCCAACTGGAATTCTAGGAATCATAAGACATATACCCCCATATGTAATAAACGGCCCTAATTTTGCCCAGGAGCAGTAACCCATGGCAACCAATTAGATGCTTGTATTTAAACAGGTGACTAGTAAATTCTGCCTGCTGATTAGTTGCTATGGGTTACAAACTTAGTGCCTTGTATTACATAACTCCCCAAAATCTCTTGTATAACCTTTTGTAAAATTGCTCTTGTTGAGCTGATTGTGCTCTTGCCATTTGCATTTGTCATTAAATTTTTTAAGATAGCCGCTGATTCATCCCTGCCTGGTTTAGAGATAGAACTGAGCAGGGAAGCTTTAGGAGAAGCTTTCTTAAAGGGATTCTGTCATGGGAAAACAAGTTTTTTTCAAAACGCCTCAGTTAATAGTGCTGCTCCAGCAGAATTCTGCACTGAAATCCATTTTTTTTAAAAAAGCAAACTGATTTTTTATATATTTAATTTTGAAATCTGACATTGGGCTAGACATATTGTCAGTTTCCCAGCTGTCCCCAGTCATGTGACTTGTGCTCTGATAAACTTCAGTCACTCTTTACTGCAAGTTGAAGTGATATACCCCCCCAGCAGCCTAACAACAGAACAATGGGAAGGTAACCAGATAGCAGCTCCCTAACACAACATAACAGCTGCCTGGTAGATCTAAGAACAACTCTCAGTAAAATTCAGGTCCCACTGAGACACATTCAGTTACATTGAGTAGGAGAAACAACAGCCTGCCAGAAAGCAGTTCCATCCTAAAGTGCTGGCTCTTTCTGAAATCACATGACCAGGAAAAATGACCTGAGATGGCGCCTACGCACCAATATTACAACTAAAAAATACACTTGTTGGTTCAGGAATGAAATTTTATCTTGTACCATGAATTATTTGCAGTGTAAACAGTGTCATTTAGAAATAAAAACTACACCAAAAAAATCAAGACAGAATCCCTTTAAGCTTTTGCTGCTGGGGGAATATTGTTACACATTCAAATATCTTTCATTTTAAAACAAAACAATAACGTAAACTACAAAGAGCACCCTGAGCAATTCTACATGAGGTTATAGGTAGAGTATATGTGTTTGTATTAAGACAGTGGAGCATGGGGGAGAATTTTAGGAGCTTTGATGCCTGCAATGTAAGAGAGCTTGGGGGTGGGGAGAACAAGTTTCTGGTCCAAATTACTTCCCTTTCATTGCATTTGTCACCTGGAAATGCAGCAGGCGAAAGTTGCAGTTACTATTAGTGATTTGCCACCACCCTGTGTCTTAAAGGAACAGTAAAACCAAAAAATCAAAGTTATTAAAATATAATGTAGTGTTGCCCTGCACTAGTAAAACTGGTGTGTTTGCTTCAGAGATACTACTATAGTTTATATAAACAAGCTGCTGTGTAGCCATGGGGGACAGCCATTTTAAGGTGAAAGCAGAAAAGGCTCAGGATACACAGCAGATAACAGATGAGCTCTGTAGTATACAATGGGATTCTTCAGAACTTATCTGTTATCTACTTCATAGCCTGTGCTTGAATGGCTCTCCCCATGGCTACACAGCAGCTTGTTTATATGAACTATAGTAGTGTTTCTGAAGCAAATACACCAGTTTTACCAGTGCAGGACAACACTATATTATATTGTCACGCCTTTCAAACATGTTTTTTTTTTTTTGTGTTACTGTTACTTTAAAAAGAGGCCGAAAAATAACACAAAAGTGGATACAGCCCTATTGTTTGGTGGAGTTTATCCGCTACATCTCCATTCCCTCCTCTGCCTCGGCTGCATGTCACAATGTTTTTGGATAAGGATTTGGGCATTTATTGACAGAGCCAGAATGTGTGAGCATTGTGGGAATTCTTGTGTAGGGAAGAGAGTCTCCACCTCGATTTTAAAGGGGAACTGTTGCTCACTTGAAAACCACTAACGTGTGCTCCAGGTTTAGGTTTAGGTTTTACGACGACTAGAAATTCTCTTTACACCCGGATCATCGCCTGGGTAAAGAAACCACAAAATATAATTTGCAGCCCCGTACGACGAGCAGATCAATACTAATATGAAGTTGAATATGTTCTGATAGGATGTTTGTTTAATTAAGGTATTACCCTGAGTTTGCTGGTCATTCCTGAGAGAGATATCAGACGTCACACTGGTTTAGTTAATGCTGGTTATTACAGTGGAGATAAAACTGAACGCTATTTGTATGTTTCTGGACAGAACAATAAAGTTGAATTAAATTTGATCTTGTTCTTTGCGTTTCTTTCATTCCATGCACACACGTGGGATCATCATAGAGGGATTACAGCAGTGCAGTAAAGCAAACGGCCTAAATCTGTCACGTACTTTGTTGCAGACACATTGGGAGTTGACATCTGCTTATCTTTAGGGATGCACCGAATCCAGAATTCCGTTGGGGATTCGGCCTTTTTCAGCAGGATTCAGATTCGGCCGAATCATTTTGCCAGGCTGAACCAAATCCTAATCCGGGGCGGGGAGGGAAATCGCGTGACAAGGAAGGAAAAAAATGTTTTCCCCTTCCCATCCCTAATTTTCATATGCAAATTAGGATTTGGTTCGGTATTCGCCCAAATCTTTCTCGAAGGATTCGGGGGATTCGCCAATTCCAAAATAGTGGATCCAGTGCATCCCTACTTACCTAAGTACTGTTACGGGTATGAGATCCGTTATCCGGAACCGGTTATTCTGAAAGTTCAAAATTACGGGACGTCATCTCCCATATTGATAAAATAATTAACATTTTGGAAAAATTATTTCTTTTTTTTTTTTGTGATAATAAAACTTGTACTTGATCCCAACTAAAATACAGGTATGGGATCTGTTATCCATAATGCTTTCTAGGATTTGGATCTGTATACCTTAAATCTACTAGAAAAATCACATAATCATTAAATAAACCCAATAGGCTGGTGTTGCTTCCAATCAGGATTAATTATATCTTAGTTGGGATGAAGTACAAGCTACTGTTTTATTATTAAAGAGAAAAGGGAAATATTTTTTTTAAAATTTGGATTATTTGATAAAATGGAGTCTGGGAGACAGCCTTTCTGTAATTTGGAGCTTTCTGGATAACGGATCCCATACCTGTATAAGTAATCCTTATTGGAGGAAAAACAATCCTATTGGGTTTAATTCATGTTTAAATTATTTTTAGTAGACATAAGGCATGGCGATCCAAATCATGGATAGACCTGTTATCTGGAAACCTCAAGTCCTGAGCATTTTGGATAACGGGTCCCATACCTGTACCAATAGCCAGGCTCTTAATTCACCTGCCGGTGCCACAAAGAATGGAACTTTATAACTAGAATGTACAGATATGGGATCCGTTATCCAGAAAGCTCCAAATAATGGAAAGGCTGTTTCCCACATACTCCATTGTATTCAAATAGTCCAAAAAATTTTAAAAAATGATTTCCTTTTTCTCTATAATGATAAAACAGTATAGGTATCCAGAATGCTTTTAAATAAACCCAATAAGCTGGTTTTGCTTCCAATAAGGATTAATTATATCTTAGTTGGGATTAAGTACAAACTACTGATTTATTATTGCAGAGAAAAAGGTATAAATTTTAAAAAATTTGGATTATTTGATTATAATGGAGTCTATGGGAGGCGGTCTTCCCATAATTTAGAGCTTTCTGGATAACAGATCCTGTACCTAGTACTTGATCTAAACCAAGTTACAACTAATCCTTACTGGAGGCAAAACCAGCTTATTGGGTTTATTTAATGGTTAAATGATTTTCTTGTAGATTTAAGGTATGAAGATTCAAATTACAGAAAGATCCGCTATCCAGAAAACCTCAGGTCACGAGCATTCTGGATAAACGGTCCCATACCTGTAGTAGGCATAGAAACAGCCAACTTTCCTTTAAATGCTTACGATGGTAGTCTGGCATCTTGTCTTGGGTCTACGGGGTTTAGTCGCCCTAGCCAAGAACTTCAATACAACACATATTCTGAGCAATGTGATTAAAGCCTCATTACTAAATGTGTTGGGGAGCCCCTAAACCCTTCTATCCTAAGGATTATTGCTAGTGGCACTTCTTTGACTATGGGAGACAAAATATTCTTGATTTGTACTGGGAGATGCAGCTCATTTAAAGGAGAACCAAACCCTAAAAATAAATGTGGCTAAAAATGATATATTTTATATACTGAACTTATTGCACCAGCCTAAAGTTTCCGCTTGTCAATAGCAGCAATGATTCAGGACTTCAAACTTGTCACAGGGGTCACCATCTTGGAAAGTGTCTGTGACACTCACATGCTCAGTGGGCTCTGAGCAGCTGTTGAGAAGCTCAGCTTAGGGCTCGTCACTAATTATCCAGCAGAAAATGAGGTTGGTCTGTAATATAAGCTGATGCTACAGGGCTGATTATTAAATTCTGATGCTAATTGCACTGGTTTCTGTGCTGACATGTAGTAATTATCTGTATTAATTACTTATCAGCCTTATATTGTGACATTTCTATTCTATGTGTACTGTATATTGTGAGTGGGTCCCTAAGCTCAGTAAGTGACAGCAGCACAGAGCATGTGCAGTGAATCCGCAGAAAAGCTTCTCCTTTATGGGAAGGAAAAAGCAGACAAGTGTTAGTATTGAAGCTGTGCAGCACATACTACAGCATGAAGTGACCAGTAGCCCAGTAGTAGCCAGGCTGCCTTCTTCTGAAAACGATGGGAGCTGATTGGGGCGGGGGAATTTAATAAATGGGCAAACAGGTATATTACCAGGGGGCCTATATAAAAGGAGGGGGAGGCCATCAACCGTTTCAGCTGTAATACATTATGAATGAAACAAGTACTATTTCTCAAATGGTTTTCAGCTTATCCTTATCTCTGGCTTTATAGTAGCCTCACCTCCTTACGGTCACACCGCAGAGACCAGGACATTCATCAATATTAATAATAGTAGCAGCAAAGTTCTGCAGTTTTGTGGCTTCCTTCACAGTTTACTATTGATGAACTACTATTTGTCAATTGTCTGCTTGGGGGACACCGGGACTGTGGCAGTACCGTAACTAGAGGGGGTCGGGCCCTGGTGCGTGACGCGCAGCCGGACCCCCGCCCCCTCCATACGGCCCGCATTTCAGTGGCCCGCTCGCACCCCCTGCTCCCCCACTAAGAGGCAGGACACAACAATAGAAAAAAAAAAAAAAAATAGGACTGGCTCCTCCCCTCACTGGATACAGGTGGAGCCCCAACCAGTTTTTTTGTTGTGTTCTCAGGAGGTACCATGTTCTTCTGTATCATGGTTTCTAACAAAGCATCTCCTGGTTACTATCGGACATCACTACTATTTTGTGCCGATTACTATGCGCCCTCTATATTCTACTAGTCCCCAAACAGAAACGGCCATGTTCTGTGGTTTTAGGGTCAGGGCACACAGGCAGATTCAGGGAGATTAGTCGCCCGGCGACAAATCTATCTCTTCTTCTCCGGGGCGACTAATCTCCCTGAATCTGCCTGTGTGCCCTGACCCTAAAACCACAGAACATGGCCGTTTCTGTTTGGGGACCAGTAGAATATAGAGGGCGCATAGTAATCTCCCCTGCCTTCCCGCCAGCTAAAATGTAGATTGCTGGCGGGATGGCACTCGGCGCGATTCGTTTTCTGAAGTCGCCCGAAGTTTCCTCGTAAGGCAACTTCGGAAAATTGATTGCGCCGAGTGCCATTCTACCGGCGCTTTACATTTTGGGAAAGAAAGAAATCACTGGTGAACTCAGCAACGCAAAAAGACCTGGACGTCCACGGAAGATAACAGTGATGGATGATCGCGGAATCATTTCTATGGTGAAGAGAAACCCCTTCACAACAGCCAAACAAGTGAACACCACTCTCCAGGAGGGAGGCGTGTAGATATCCAAGTCTACCATAAAGAGAAGAAGCATGAAAGTAAATACAGAGGGTGCACTGCAAGGTACAAGCCACTCATAAGCATCAAGAATAGAAAAACTAGATTGGACTTTGCTAAAAAAAATATCTAAAAAAGCCAGCACAGTTCTGGAAAAACATTCTTTGGACAGATCAAACTAAGATCAACCTCTACCAGAATGAAGGCAAGAAAAGAGTATGGAGAAGGCGTGGAACAGCTCATGATCCAAAGCATAGCACATCTCTATAAAACATTTGGGAGGCAGTGTGATGGCTTGGGCGTGTATGGCTGCCAGTGGCACTGGGACACTAGTGTTTATCCATGATGTGACACAGGACAGAAGCACAAGAATGAATTCTGAGGTGTTCAGAGACACTGTCTGCTCAAATCCAGCTAAATGCAGTCACATTGATTGGGAGGCGTTTCACAATGACCCAAAACTTACAGCCAAAGAAACCCAGGACTTTATTAAAGAAGTGGAATATTCTTGAATGGCCAAGTCAGTCACCTGATCTGAACCCAATTGAGCTGCATTTCACTTGTTGAAGACTAAACTTGGGACAGAAAGGCCACAAACAAACAGCAACTGAAAGTCACTGCAGTAAAGGCCTGGCAGAGCATTAAATAGGAGGAAACCCACAATCTGGTGATGTCCATGAGTTCAAGACTTCAGGTTGTCATTGCCAGCAAAGGGTTTTCAACCAAGTATTAGAAATGAACATTTTATTTTCAGTTTTTTAATTTGTCCAATTACTTTTGAGCCCCTGAAATGAAGTGATTGTGTACAGAACCAAAATTAGAAAAAAAGTGGTCTCTGTCCAAACATATATGGACCCGACTGTATGTGATGGGACCAGCGGTACAAGACGAGTCTGACGGTGAGAAGCGAAAGCGCTGCTTGTCGTATTAGTCGGAGCCCCTTTAGCAATTGGAGGCCACAGAACTTCCAGATTTGATTGGTTCTGATGTAAATGAGATTCCAGTAAACCACCAAGTGTGTGGCTGTAAGAAGACTTGGGGGTTATTTATAAAATTTTATAAAATCTGACTTTTTTAAAAAAAAAAAAATTTATTAAACCCAGAGGATAGAAAAAGTCAGAATCAGAAGATCCGGCATCTCAGACCTGTCAAGGTGGCATACAAGTCAATGTGTGCTGGGTTTTGTGCAATACCCCAAAGTTTTCAGGTGAAAAATCTGTGAAAATCGGATGAAAAATCAGAAAAAAAATCTTGAAAATCAGATTTTCCCCGCAAAGCAAATTTTTGGAAAATGTGATAATAAATAAGCAAAAAAACCCGTGCGGATTTGATCAGAGTTTGTAGAAGAAAATATTAAGATAAATTCAGACTTTGATAAATAACCCCCTTGGAATAAAAAGCAGTGACATGACTTCATTCTAGGGATGCACTGAATCCAGGATTCGGCCTTTCAGCAGGATTTGGATTCGGCCGGCCGATCCAAATCTGAATTTGCATATGCAAATTAGGGGTGGGGAGGGAAATTGCGTTTTTCCCCCCAGATAACACGGAAGTAAAAAATGTTTTCCCCTTTCCACCCCTAATTTGCATATGCAAATTATGAGTTGGTTCAGTTTTTCGCCAAATCTTTCACAAATCCAAAATAGTGGATTTGGTGCATCCCTACTTCATTCACTGTAGGCTTTGTGCAATATAAATAATCATCGAACTGGGGAGGGAAAAAAAAAAACATGGGAAGGGGCGGGGCATATACAGGAAGTACCCCTCGCAGCTCATGCGCTAGTTACCCGATTCAAACGATTCCTCCGGCACAAAGTGAGGTCTCAAACATCATATTACTTTATTTTACAGACAGATTTACAAATGTAACAGCTTTGTGACTGTAAGGTGCTTAAGGGTAGGAACCAGGTCCAATTTAAATAGTAAATACCAATCTTATTTACACAGAACATCCCTCCAGCTTCACTTTCAGCTCATGGATCGTTAAAAATAATTATCTGATAATTACAATAAAACGTGATGCAGGCGAGACTTGTTGCGGGGGGAGGGTGCAGCTATGTGACAGTTTATAGACTGAATCCAGAGACCTTGAGGTGCTGGGCATTGTTTCTGGCTTCAAAGTAGGTTGTGTCTGTCTCATCGTCAGGCTGAGGAATGAAGGACATGGGCTGGTTCTGCAACTCCTCCCATTCCATCCCATGAAATAGAGGGTGGGCCTTTAAATCTAAACAAGGTCAGAAAATATTTGTTAGTGTGTGTTAAGGTCCCATGTATATACACAGGACTATTAAAGGAGAACTAAACCCTAAAAATGCTATATTTTATATAATGAACTTAGGACTTCAAACTTGTCACAGGGGGTCACCATCTTGGAAAGTGTCTGTGACACTCACATGCTCAGTGGGCTCTGAGCAGCTGTTGAGAAGCTAAGCTTAGGGGTCGTCACTAATTATCCAGCAGAACATGAGCTTCCCCTGTAATATAAGCTGATGCTACAAGGCTGATTATTAAATTCTTACGCTAATTGCACTGGTTTCTGTGCTGCCATGTAGTAATTATCTGTATTAATTACTAATCAGCCTTATATTGTGACATTTCTATTCTGTGTGTACTGTATATTGTGAGTGGGTCCCTAAGCTCAGTAAGTGACAGCAGCACAGAGCTTGTGCAGTGAATCAGCAGAAAAGAAGATGGGGAGCTACTGGGGCATCTTTGGAGACACAGATCTTTACTGCTAAAGGGCTGTGGTTGCCTTGGGCTGGTACTAGTCTATGTCTTTAGTTTAGGCTTTAGTTCTCCTTTAATTGGCACAATGCTAAACTAATATTTCTTAAAGGACTGGTTCACCTTTTACTTGTCTTTTAGTAGGATATTGACATTCACAATCTAAGACTAGTTGCAGTTGGTTTTAATTTTGTGGTTTTTGAATTATTTAGCTTTTTGTTCAGCAGTTCTTAAAAGGAGAAACAAACCCGTAACATATAAAAACCCCTACCCTTTGTAGACCCCCCTCCCTCCTAGGCTAGGTGTTGCCTGGGGCAAATGCCCCTAACTTTTTACTTACCCCTTAGTGTAGATTCTGTTCCCTGCAGTTCACGCAGACGTTCGGAAATTTTTGTGACTTTCGGCGCATGCAAAGTTGTTTGGGACTGGAAAATTACTCCAACTGTGCATGCGCCGAAAACGAAGGTCTGCTTCCGATGTTTAACAAAGAAAAGAAGATGGCTGCCATGAACTGCAGGGAACAGAATCTGCACCGAGGGGTAAGTAAAAAGTTAGGGGCATTTGCCCCGGGTACCACCTAGGCTGAGGGGGGTAGGGGTTGTTATGTTACAGGTTTGTTTCTCCTTTAAGTGTGGAATTGCAGCAGCAAACTGGTTGCTAGGGTCCAGTTTACCCTAGTAACAAGGCAGCAGTTTGAATGAGAACTGGAATATGAATAGAAGAGGGTCTGGATAGAATGAAAAGTAATAAAAAATATCATAAACAAAACAATTGCAGCCAACAAAACGATTGATCTGTGAGGCTACAAGGGGCAGTGACCCCCATCTGACAGCTATAAAGATGTAGTAGAAGACGACAGAATTATTAATTCCAATTGAAAAGTTGCTAAGAAGAGGGTATTTTATAACATACTAAAAAAGTTACTTTAAAGGTGAACAACCCCTTTAATGTTGGACTTGTACTGTGTTCATTTGAAGCTCAGTAGTGCGATTACCTTTCAGTCCAGCTCTCTTGGTGGGATCAATGGTCAGGAGAATTTCTATTGCACTCTGTGCGTTGATGGAGAGGACCTCTTCTTCTTCTTCAGGCCAAGGAATGTCTATAGGAATAAATCCTGTCCGTTAGTGCCTTACAATTAGGGATGCCCAGAATCAAGGATTTGGTTCGGGATTCAGCAAGATTCGGATTTGGCTGAATCCTTCTGCCCGGCAGAACCGAATCCGCGTGACTGTCACAAAATAAGGAAGTAAAAAACTTTTCCCCTTCCCACCCCTAATTTGCATATGCAAATTAAGATTCAGGTTTGGTATTCGGCCGAATCTTTCGCAAAGGATTTTGGGGTTCGGCCGAATCTAAAATAGTGCATCCCTACTTACAATCTTATTGTATTGTGATTAGGGATGCACCGAATCCAGGATTCAGCCTTTTTCAGCAGGATTCGGCTGAACCGAATCCTAATTTGCATATGTAAATTAGGGGCGGAAATTTACTTTTTGTCAGAAAACAAGGAAGTACAAAATGTTTTACCCTTCCCACCCCTATTTTGCATATGCAAATTAGGGTCCGGATTCAGTATTCGGCCGAATCTTTCGTGAAGGATTCGGGGGTTCGGCCGAAAAGTGGATTCGGTGCATCCCTAATTGTGATACAGATATTTTTTATTCATTTAAATCATAGACATGAAAAAAAAACTGCCATTTACACTAAAATTCAACCAATGTGTTCTGATACCTCGGTTTAATATATTCTGGAAGACTTGAGAAGGCGTTTCGTCATTGAATGGGGGGATACCAGTTAGGAACTCAAAAAGGCAAACCCCGAGAGCCCACCAATCAACCGCAGGACCTGATGGAAACAATGGAGTGAGTTAGAATAGGCAGAGAATAAGCGGATGTGTCCATACACAAGCCTGGGGTCTCACATACACTGTCAGAATGGCACGGAGGCTTTGAAAGGATTTCTCTATAAGGAAAAGCTTCCCTACCACATTCACATCTGTTCTACCAGGGACAAATGAAAGGAATATATATCCCAGTATAAGGCACTTGCACACAGAGACCTACAGGGTAATAGGGATGCACCGAATCCACGAATCTGTTCAGGGTTCGGCTTTTTTCAGCAGGATCCTTCTGCCCGGTCAAACCGAATCCTAATTTGCATATGCAAATTAGGGTCAGGGAGGGAAATCGTGTGACTTGTCACACAACAAGGAAGTAAAAAAAAAAAGTTTTCCCCTTCCCGCCCCTAATTTGCATATGCAAATTAGAATTCAGATTAGTATTTGGCCAAATCTTTCGCAAAGGATTCGGGGGTTTGGCCGAATCCAAAATAGTGGATTTAGTGCATCCCTACCATCTAATGATGATCAAATAGACACATAAGGCTCATTTATTATTGTCCACATTGGCCCTTTCCCCACTCACTGTCAGGCCCGGCTTCTTGCACCTCGTTATGGAGCACAGACACCTCCCATAGGAAAAAGGCGTGGGTGGCCCATACACTTAGGGAGGCAAATTTAGAATTCATGTGAGTTTTTAAAAACTCCCCATTCGAACAATTCAAACTTATTTAAAAAAAATTCAGAAAAACTCAGATAAATTAAATCTTATATATGTGAATGTCAGGAAGGCTGAAAACAACTCCAAATTGATCCCTGGACCTCTCCCATTGACATATAAGCAATTCGCCACGTTTTAGGTGGCGAATAGTCAAAATTGAGTTCTTAAAGGGCTAGAGTATGATAAATCTCGAAAATCTAATTTTCTTAAAAACTCAAATCAAATTTTAATAACTCCCTAGTCGAATGACCGTTTTGACCATAAAAAATTAGAATTTAGATTTAGAATTTTCAATACGACCCTTGATAAATCTACCCTTAATTTACACTTATAAAGTAAAATATGCAAGAAAACTGGTTCCAGCACATGCACTGACCCAGATCTTTTACTTCCTATCAATGTTTCTGGTTCAGTATAAATCAGACAGGCTTTGTGGATAAGGTCAATGACCCCCATGTTGTCCCTGGTCCCCTGTGCTACCATGATGTTACTGTGTAGGGCCTGATTTTACTGTATATATGGAAACGCACCATTATACACATACAGATATGCTTAACTATTTTGGAATGCATTTTCACTTTAATAGAAACATTGGCTCTAACCCATCGTCTCACAGGAGATATCACTTGTCCATTGTAAAGTCAGTTGATATAAGTGGAAATTAAACCAATACAGTCCATGCATGTTAGGTGGCATCACAAAGCAAAGCCAGTTCCCAAGCACAATTGCCAAGTGAAAGTGTCACATCTCTTTGCCAGGAGCACAGCTTCTTTGCACCAAACAGAGTCACCTGAAGCTTAGGGTACGTTATTTTTGATTGCTATCTAAGGGAGAAATGAAGCAACCAAGAACGGGAGTTGACAGAGGTTCCATATTAATTAGTGCTCAGACAGACTCATCTGCTCCATGTATCGTTCAGAAAGACACAAACAACCCCTAACAACTCCTTGTCTGTCCAGCAGAGATTTTTTTCTTCAGTTCAAGCCCCACTGGAAGGTCCAATCTTTGGCCATGGCCCCCTTGAAGGTCTAACCTTTGTTCAAGAACCTACAGCTCTTATGAAAGGATTACAGATATGGGAAAATATCATTATTGGTTATTGGGATAGAATATCTAGGGCAGAAGATGGGTTTTCGCCCAAAGTCTTACCCTAATTGATCTTCAATCTAGACTTTGAGATCCTTCTAGAAGAGTAGATGTCCATACTTCCTAATTCTCACCCTAAAGGAGGCCATACATGTTTAGCAACCTTGCCAAACAAGCGGATCTCTCCCTGAGGTATTCGGCCAAATCTTTCCCGATTTCCTGAGTTGAGCATATGGAGTCGGATCGAGGACCCAATCAACAAACCAATGTTGATCCAACAGGATTTTTAACCCTGCCCAATCAACATCTGCCCGACTTTTGGCCAGATATCGATTGGGAGGGCCCCATACAATGCCCAATAAACTGTGAACTTAATCTATTAGTAGTTATATCTGCTCATGTAACTGGCCTTCATACAGATCCCTCTCCAGTATAGTTCCAAGCCCCCCAGCGCAAATGTGGGAGGGAGAGTTCCATTCTGGTGTTCCGGTTATTCTAGCTCTGTGCTAGGACACAAACATTTTCCATAATAATTCTGAGGTCAAAGACTATTAGGGTTTATTTCAACAGAACCGTTGCTAGCAAACTCCTTATTTATTAAATTTGAGAACAAAAAGGAAAAAAAGGAAAAGACAAACAATGCCCACCACCCGTATAAAACCATAGATTTCACCAGTAAATAGTCTTCATTAAACAGCAGGAAAGGTCTATGAATACAGATTGTGCTTGTAAAGCAAGCAGGTCCATTAGTTTGGGCAATAATGCAAAGCCTTAGGGGAAACCAGTCAAAGTGTAATGTAATGAGAAAATATTAAATCATTTTAATCGTTAATATATGACACGGGCTGTATAAGGGAAATGATCTGAAACAAAAATGGTATGAACTTCCACCCACGTATTCCTTATTTAATTGCCCACCCTCTCAGGTGATGTCAGAGGGGCAGGTTTTCCAGTGGTTACATCACAAGAGAGGGGTGATGTCACCAATCTGTCCAGATCAGGGGTAAAGTCTCGAGTCCCATGTATTACTAATGTTCAGATATAAAGCCTCGCCAACCCCCTTTATTATTCATCTCAAACTCTTGCACACGTCCCACCATTGCTACTGCACGGATATAGAAGCTGGGGGAATCCAACCCCAACAAACAATTAACACATGGCCCTGATCACCAGTGTACACAGTCTCATTTATAAACACTGGGCATCAGTGATAGATTTTTTTCAGCCAGCTGTAAGACACTGAAAGCAATTTTCTGATGGGAAAAGTGGTGTTGTTTTCTATTGATTCCTATAGATTGTAATAGCAAGCTCAACAAAAGAGCCAGTGCTAAATATACATTTTGCCTATTTATCTTATTTAATAAATATATATATGGTTTTGTTATTTCTGGCACTTTTCAAGAATATAAAGCCGGTTTCACGTTCGGAAAATCATGTAGACATTAAATAAACCCAAATAGGCTGGTTTGTCTCCATTAAAGATTAATTATATCTTAGTTGGGATCAAGTACACTGAATTTGATTAGACTTTGACTGGATAAAGAGCAGCTTCCCAATATGCGCTGGGGCAAAATGTAACTCACCGTTTACCTGGATCCCTGTATATGAGACAAAACAGGTTACACAAACTTTCTGCACAATTACAGTATCGATTACATAAATACAGACAGAGAGAATAGACTGTAGATGTATACTCAAGCTTTATAGCAGTAGAGAGATTTGGCAAATAAATATTCAGTGTTAAGCTAAGTGCCATATACAGGAGTGCTTTTACCAGCAGCACTAGACCGAGTCCAAAAACAGCACTGGATTTGCACCTTGTAAAGTAGTACAGGTATGGGACCAGTTATCCAGAATACTCGGGACCTGGGGTTTTCCGGATAACTTGTCTTTCCGTAATTTGGATTTTCATGCCTTAAGTCTACTAGAAAATCATGTAAACATTAAATAAACCCAATAGGCTGGTTTTACTTCCAATAAGGATTAATTATATCTTAGTTGGGATCAAGTACAAGCTACTGTTTTATTATTACAGAGAAAAAGGAAACCATTTATAAACATTTGGATTATTTGATTGATAAAGAAGTCTATGGGAGACGGCATTCAGTAATTCGGCACTTTCTGGATGAGGGGTTTCCCGATAATAGATCCCATGTGCACTTTGCAGTCAGACCTAAACAGCACATGTTTCATGATGGAAGGTATTACTAGCTGGGAGTTTATTGTGCTCAGTTGGACCAGTCTGTGCTCTGTGGGCCACACTCCAGGATTAGAACATGGATTATATTTTGATTTTGGGCTCAATGTTGCCTCAATCTTCTGCATTTCAGGTGTGTAACTATAAATGAAGCAGCGCCTATGGTTGTAGAGGGGCCTAAAACTGTAAAAGTCCCTAACTCATGAGCAATATCACTATATATCTTAGTGTCACAAGCTAATTTACCAATGTTTTGGGGCCCTACAAAGATCTTTTTGTGGGATTTAGTACACTGTATGGTCAGTTTTCAATTGCTCCCTTCTTCAGGCTGGCAGCCAGAATAATTGGAACAGCAGTAAATTGTGCTTCATGTTTCTAGAGCCACAGCCTTTCAATGTGTTATTATAACAATGCTAACAGTAATTAGGGATTTGGGAAATATTCGGCTGAATACCGAATCCTAATTTGCATATGCAATTTAGGGGTGGGAAGGGGAAACATTTTTTTACGTCCTTGTTTTGTGACAAAAAGTCACTCAATTTCCCTTCCCACCCCTAATTTGCATATGTAAATTAGGATTCGATTTGGCCGAATCCAAATCCTGCTGAAAAAGGCCGAATCCTGGCCAAATCCGAAACCGAATCCTGGATTCGGTGCATCTCTAACAGTAATAGAAATGTTAACTCTTACCATGAGACTTTCGTAGAAGCAGCTCAGGGGCCAAGTAATCTGGGGTTCCAAGGATCCTCTCATGGTCGACCTGTATTCCCCCTCTCCTTACAGACTTTGGTGTCCTATAAGGCGTTTCTATAAGACCCTTGTGAGAAGGCAAACACATTATAAAATATACTTTATATTTCCTACAAGTAGGCGGAGAGGCATACTACAGCAACAAATGTATAAGAACAAGGCGAATAATAAAAAAAATAAATAGTGGAGTAGTATTGAAGTACAATTCACAGATTATAACACAGATGGATAACCATTAATGTTCTAAGTGCAAAGAATGCCATTTACTTTCCCTTAAATGAAAAGTAAAAACCCTAAAAATCAATATGGCTAAAAATGCCATATTTTATATACTGAACTTATTGCACCAGCCTAAAGTTTCAGCTTGTCAATAGCAGCAATGATCCAGGACTTCAAACTTGTCACAGGGGGTCACCATCTTGGAAAGTGTCTGTGACACTCACATGCTCAGTGGGCTCTGAGCAGGTGTTGGAAAAATTTTTTTTTTTCAAAATGAAACAGTTAATAGTGCTGCTCCAGCAGAATTCTGCACTGAAATCCATTTCTCAAAAGAGCAAACAGATTTTTTTATATTCAATTTTGAAATGGATTTCAGTGCAGAAGTCTGCCGGAGTAGCACTATTAACTGATGCATTTTAAAAAAAACATGTTTTCTGATGACAGGATCCCTTAAGCTAAGGGGCCATCACTAATTATCGACCAGAAAATGAGGTTGGCCTGTAATAACGGATGATGCTGCAGGGCTGATTATTAAATTCTGATGCTAGTTACACTGGTTTCTGTGCAGCCATGTAGTAATTATCTGTATTAATTACTATTCAGCCTTATACTGTGACATTTCTATTCTATGAGTACTGTATATTGTGAGTGGGTCCCTAAGCTCAATAAGTGACAGCAGCACAGAGCATGTGCAGTGAATCAGCAGAAAAGAAGATGGGGAGCTACTGGGGCATCTTTGGAGACACAGATCTTTACTGCTATAGGGCTGTGGTTGCCTTGGGCTGGTACAGAAGCCCAAAACATTATGTACAACATTTCTAGCTACTTCTTTTGTTCTCCTTTAAATAAGCAGTACAATATGAACAAGAAACTTGCCCCTCAGTCATTGCTGAAGTAAATTATACCTGGACTTTATTTTGCGCTGGAGTAACAGCCATGGGGAAGGAGCCAGTGCACCCCAAAGAGAAGTGGATTTTGTCCGCAGAGTTCATACTAATTTTGGACGGTTCTGACACGTTGGAGACATTGATGGGGCTGTTGTAACTTCTGAAAGCTACCATGGGTTTTCTCCTAGGGTTGGTCATGGCACTAGCTGGAGCAGGAGAAGCCAACACATTTTGTAAAGAGTCAGGCAAAATGCTTGTGTTTGGTTCATATTTTGACTGCACTCGCTCATCATTTTCAGCCATAAAAGGGATGCCTTTGTTGTCTGGAGTGATCTCCTCACTGTTTTCACTCTGCGACTCCTCAAAAGAAAGTTCTTTAATGCTCTTATCCACGTGGGAAAGATCCCTGTCTATCTGGTTTTCGGTTACAGACATGCCAGTGGAAGAAGAATCTTGATTCAGGCTCTCTTTCCGATCCTCCCCCTCCGAGGTCAAACTAACCTCGCCATCCCGTTCACAATTATCATCGAGCTCACAAAGCAAATTTTTGGCTACTGGGTTTCCGGAATCTAACTTTTCAAGGGTACGAGGTGCGGATATGTAGTCATCCCCAGATTTTCTGTCACTGGCGTATTTATTGGCACTGTTTCTGAGTTCAGAAAGGAAGAGTGAATTTATTTCCATGGTTAAGCCTGTGCTCTGGGAAACCGGATAATCTGTTATTGCACAGCCACGTTTATAGTCTGTATTAGTCTTTTTATCCTGAAGCAGTTCCTGCTCGGGGCTCTTTTCCACCAAATCATAATTTCGTTTAACCCCCATCTTTTCAGTTTTCTCCTCATCATTGAATTGTATTGGTGCTACAGAGCCATTAGCTAACCAAGGGGGAGAATCAGGAGAGCTTGTGAATTTTCCCAGTTCTACCCGACCAGTCTTGTCAAAATCTTTATGTTTCTCCTGTGCCTTATTTTCATAGAGGCATTTCCTAATTACACCTTTTGCATTGAGAGTGGCAAGTGGAGTGTCACTTAGTTCTCCAGTCTCATCTTGGAAGCCGGCTTTCTTCCCAGTTCTGCGATCAACTATTGGGGAGAAGGCAAATTCCAAGCGCATTAAATTCTGGGAGGCAGAGCTGCCCGTAGGTTTCTTGCTTCTTGCCTGTTCCGATGAGGAGTCCTTTACCCGGCTGGAGTTAAAGTATGGAGGTGCCTCTGCATCCTGAATAGAGGAAGATAGAAGGATAGGCTTTTAAAATGCATGTCTGTAACAAAACACAGAATATCCGCTGCTCACAATAAACATATAAATAAGCATCTAAAGCAAATCTTTCCCTTCGCGTACCTGCCTGTGAATTCTGGCCCATACAAACCCTGCAGTGTAACTGTTAAGGACAGCCATACTCTGCCTGTCCTATGCTCCCTGTGTGTCATACTCTGCCTGCCCTATGCTCCGTGTGCACCATACTCTGCCTGCCCTATGCTCCCTGTGTGTGTGCCATACTCTACATTCCCTATGATCCCTGTGGGACATGAGCCTGGTAGGGTTTGTTAGCATTTGGAAGTTGTTAGGAGACCCCAAGTGTTCAATCATGTGCTGTGTGTGTGTGTGTGTGTGGGGGGGGGGAGGTGCTGTCATCCACAGGGGAGGTGGAGATATGTGGATTTAAGGGTATTTTTTTATATGACGAGTGATATCTCTGCAGTGAGCACCAACCATTTATATTTATGGAAATGGTAATATGGGTGTGGTTTAAAAGGGGAAGGGGTCAACCTTGACTTCCATTATCAGCCCTCCACCACATAGACCAGAACAATTCCTGCCTCCCGTACCACAGAAGTTGGTCTAGATATGAGCTTTGTATAAAACATACCCCTCCCTTGTCCCCCATTGTTGTAACCGTCTCTGGCTGACAAATATAAGAAGTCAGTAATGCAGAAAGGTTGATCTCTGCCCTGGCAATATTATCTACTACTTTCTCCTCCTCCCACAATTGCTTGTAAAAACCAAAAACTCAAAAAAACCGTTTACCTTTGGTTGAAACCAATTTGTGATGGGAAAAGGTAAGAACATTTTCCCATCACAGATAAGTCTTACCAACAAGGTTATAAGAAACTTTGAGTCTCTATATAGAGAATTACTAACCTGGGTGCAGTTCTCCCATCTGGGACTGCCACACTCTGACTCCAAGCTGGACAAGCAGATACGTGATTGGCTGCTGGTGCTGGATGTAGCGAACTGGGTCCTGCACTTGAAAAGGTTGGGTGTCAGACATTTTACGGGCATGCTAGGACTTGACAAGCTTGCTTCGGGGCCTAGAATTACATTAGAAGATTACTTTTTGAACACGTTTAATCTCCTTCACTTGAATTGGCCACGGACAATGCGCCTACTTACACGAAATCATCAGCTTATTGCCTTTCACCAAACTTTCTCTCTTTTTCATCAGAAGGGGAGTAGAAGCATTTCCACGCATTCCTTCAGTTTGCTGATTTAACGATCCTTGAGTTCTTCCCCCAGCTGGTGTGTTCTATACAAAAAATTGGAACCACGGTAAGAGCAGTGTTTGCAGCATTACTTACATCTTTGATTGTTGAACTGCAATTTAAATTTAAAGAGACTTACAAAACCCAAAGAGCTTATAAGAGAAAGCACTTGTCCTGGGGTACGTGAATAGTCCCGCTTAGGCTTGGCCATAGATGGTGTGGTTAAGATATCCATCATACAAAGTTCTGTGAAGAAAAGAGGGAAATTACCCAGAATGCAGACATTGCCCAAAATAAAGTGCCAAACTGTTAGAAGTCTTTGTATTTACCTCGCTTTAGGGTCACCTTAGAGAGTCCAAAATCAGTTAATTTAATGTGCCCTTTATTGGAGATCAACATGTTATCTGGCTTAAGGTCTCTGTGTAAAAGGAGAAAGATATCAGATTCTAAAAATGTAACAACAGTGTCTCCAAATGAAACAACTGAATCAGTAACATTTCTCCGAGGCTCCACTATTTTTTATAAAGCCGCAATATAATTTAGTAACACGCAACAGTTACACCCCCACAGTACCCGTCATAAAACCTAGTACAAGGGTTTAGCTTTATTTCTTTGGCAGCCGGCAAAGGAATCTAAGGTCAAAAATAAAAGTAAAAAGAGTACACATGCTCAGAGTGATTTTCTGAATAACATCACTTTTGTTGTAGCCATTTCAAAGGTAACAGCAGTTTTATGATAAACCTGGATTCAGTTGGTCAGCAGCTCTCACAGCTCCTGTGCTGGCAGCCCAAGGGTTAACCAGATACTCGGAAACTCAATTGAGACACTATTCTGAATATCGATGGCAGCTGAACAGAAAGTTATGTTTTTCTTCAGGGCCTACAAGATATCCAAGACATTATATAGTAGGCGTTGTCAGTGTACAGGTCTCACTCACTTTAGTAAAAAGCATTTTTTTTTTACTCAAGTGAGCATATTGGGTTCATGTCACTTTGCTTACAGGCCTGGTATTTTGAGTGAGGGACTTAGGGGGGGGCGAGCTGCTCTAGGCAGCTCAGCTTCAAAAATCACAGGGGGGAAGAAAAACAATTTGAAGAACCCTTATTCTGAGCAATTATACTTCAATGTTTTCTTTGGCTCCAGATTCCCTTTAAATGCCTTCTGCCATCAATTATTTTACATATAGGGGCCCATTTACTCAGCTCGAGTGAAGAAAAACTTTCAAATGTTTTTTTTGGCTACTTCGACCATCGAATGGGCTACTTCGACCTTTTTTGTTCGATCGAACGAATAGTGCTAAATCCTACTTCGATAAATTAACCCCCGATATTCGACTTTAAGTAAATTTGCCCCATAATCTCATTTCATTTGATACGAATTTACGAATATACGAATGTGTTTTGTAACAGTTCCGGTGTTCATAAGCAAGACATTAAAATCTTCCACTCAACTAAAATCTCTTCGGTAGTATTTAGGGGGTTGTTTAAATCAAAAAAACTTTATTTTATTATACTCTACCTCACCTAAAGGGCAGGTAAGAGTACGTACAATGTATGTATAATTATTATATACTCTTATATTATCTGCAAGGCATATTCATTTATGTAATTTTATCGTACTTATCATGTTCTGTTAAAATGTAAATCTTTTAGGCTTTGGAAAACCCAATTAAAAAGGATGAAATCAGAAATGTAAAAATAAATACTATGTTAAGAAAAACATCTGTCTAAGTTGCATTCAATAAGTAAATGTATATGTTTCAACTTACAAACTCAACTTAAGAACTAACCTACAGACCCTATCTCGTAAGTAACCCAAGGAATTTTTTTTCCCCATATTTACCCTTTACCGAGCACAGATATTTACGGTTAATCATAACGAATTTGTCCCACCATGTGCATCTTTTGTGAAATATACTACACTGTTAAATGTAACGAGCTAAAATACACTTACCTATGAATTATTCCATGCCTGTGCAGGTAATCAAGAGCCATTGCAACTTCGGAAATATATTTAACTGCCATCTCTTCATCGAAGTATCCATAAATGTGTAGGAGAGATTTCACATCCCCACCAATGAGATACTCCATAACCTGGTCAGGCAAATAAAAACACTGTATATTTTCCTTCAATCTTATGTTTGTAAAGGGATTTCCTTCAATTTGAGGACCATTGCAAGCTAGAGTGTATATATTTCAAAGGAAAAAAGATTTTGGAGTTATTTTGGCCACAGAGCTGCAGTGATAGTTTAAATTGATGTTGATTGTAAAAGCTGCTACGCCCCTTGCAATTACTGTAAATGGAGAATTGCTTCATGTATGAATAAAAGGAAAAATAAGTGCATGTTATTAGCAGGATTCAGGTTTTATACATTTTCCTTTTAATGTCAACATATATTTATATATATTCTGTAAATTATATCCTTATAAAACAGTACTAAGCTTATTGATGTCTTTTCTGTCACATGACTCACTGATGTGTCATGTGTATTATAATAAATAAAGTACCCCTTGTTGCAAAATATGAGGATATCAGAAGTTACCTCGGAGTTCCATGACCTGTATAAAAGCACTCTGCTTTCCGGCTCGTACTTTTATATGGTCATGGAACTCCTCTGTAACTTATAACATCCTTATATTTTACAATAGGGGGTATTCTATTCACTATATATTACACACACTTATATATACAGTCAGTATAGCAGTTCCCAGGCTAAATGTATATACACATGCCCCAATTAAACTGCTTTCTCATCTCCCAGTGTGTACTCACCAAGTATATGTTGTTGGCAGACTGAAGTGAATAGTATAAATGGACAATAAAAGGACTTTTGCTCAGAGCAAGTGCATCTCTCTCCGCCTGGACCTGTTGAACCATGTTCTTGTTTATCATGTCAGCTTTTTTGACAACCTGGGTACCAGAGGCAAATAAATAATTAGATGGCAGATTACAATTGTCTCCCCAATATAAAATTGTGCAACTCTTTGTACATATATATAATATAGGCACCCCCAAGTGATTGTATTGACTTACCTGAAACCCCGGCCCGGTGCTCCTATCAGCAGAAAACTGCACCGGCCCAGGGTTATATCAGTGAGCACCAAGGAGCGATCCTCTTCTGTCTTCCACTTTCTTTGCGCGGCTGCGCATGAACAGTACAACAAAAAGCTGAACTTTAAATAAAAAGTCGGCAACTGCGCATGCGTCTGCCCCGGGAAATTTGAAGAAAGAAGAAGCCAGAAGTGGATCACTCTGTGGTGCTCACTGGTATAACCCCGGACCAGTGCAGTTTTCTGCTGATAGGAGCACCGGCCTGGGGTTTCAGGTAAGTAAATACATTCACTTGGGGGTGATAACATTTGGCACCCCCAAGTGCACAAAGCCTTTCCTTTTCCATTAATTGTCTTGGAATATCACTCTCTACGTCATACTAAAAAGTTAACTGAAATGCGAACAACCCATTTAACGGTTGGCTGATGTTGGAAAATTTTCCACCTCGGCCAATTGTCGAGATGACTAATATCAAAGTCTTTTGCCGATAATGATTGTCTTGTCTCCCACCATACAGACAAAACTTTGTTTCATATAATAATATCTGTGCGTGTATGGCCACTATAATCACTAGGTAGTGTCTCTTCAGGCACCTGCCAGTGTTAATTGCTGATAACGCCCTATGCACCATCACCCCCAAACTTACAACAATGGTCTGATTATCATTTTCAGCTGTGTTTTATTGAGAGGCAACAAGGGAGTGTTTTACTATAACAATTGAACAGTCACAATGGGACTACAAACAGGAAAATCCAATAACACCTCTTATCTACTGAGACACAATAGTTCTTTAAATAATATTGTGTTTTTGCTTGAACGCACTATAGATTTTAACAAATAGTTTCAAGGTCCCAGGGAGTGACCGTCTAGCACTAATTTACCAAGTACAATGATAAAAATGACACAGCCTGTTACACAACAATAAGAGAGAGGCACAACAGTGCTTGTGATGTACACCTGGGGAACACAACTGGTGGTTTGGCAAAGTTAGAAGATGTAAAGTACCCACCAGCCATTGATTGAAATTGTTTTTTCTTTAAAGGGGTTGTTCACCTTTGGGTTCATTTTTAGTATGGTGTAGAGAGTGATACGGTTTTGGTTTTCTATTGTTTGTGGTTTTTGCGTTATTTAGTTTTTTATTCAGCAGCTCTCCAGTTTGCAAATTTAACAATCTGGTTGCAAGGGTCCAAATTTCCCTAGCAACCATACATAGTTTTAAATAAGAGACTGGAATATGACTAGGAGAGAGCCCGCAAAGAAAGAGAAGTAATAAAAAGTAGAAACAATAATAAATGTGTAGCCTTACAGAGCATTTGTTTCTTAGATGGGGTCATATGACCCCCATATGAAAGTTGGAAAGAGTTAGAAGAAGGCAAATAGTTAAACAAAATAATGAAGATCAATTGAAAAGTTGGCCATTCTATAACATACTAAAAGTTAAAGAAGAAGGAAAGTCTTCAAGCACTTGGGAGTGCCAAATGTTAGGCACCCCCAGTGATTGTATTTACAGAAACCTCGGGTGGTGCTCCTATCAGCAGAAAACTGCACCGGCCCAGGGTTATACCAGTGAGCCCCACGGATCGATCCTCTTCCGGCTTCTTCTTTCTTCAAATTTCCCGGGGGAAAAAACATGCGCAGTTGAAAGGAAAATCCAGTTTTTTAGTTAAAGTTCGGCTTTTCATTCTACTGTGCATGCGCAGCCGCGAGAAAAAAGAAGAAGCCGGAAGAGGATCGATCCGTGGTGTTCATTGGTATAACCCTGACCCGGTGTCGTTTTCTGCTGATAGGAGCACCGGCCCAGGGTTTTAGGTAAGTAAATACATTCTCTTACATTCACTTGCCTAACATTTGGCACCCCCTAGTGCAGGGGTCCCCAACCTTTTTCCACCCGTGGGCAACATTCAGATGTAAAAAGAGTTGGGGAGCAACACAAGCATGAAAAATGTTCCCAGTTAGTGCCAAGTAAGGGTTGTGATTGACTATTGGTAGCCCCTATGTGGACTGGCCGCCTACAGGAGCCTGTTTGGTAGAACACCTGTTTTTTATGCAACCAAAATTTGTCTCCAAGCCTGGAATTCAAAAATAAGCACCTGCTCTGAGGCCACTGAGAGCAACATCCAAGGGGTTGGGGAGCAACATGTTGCTCACGAGCTACTGGTTGGGGATCACCTAGTGCATGAAGACTTTCCTTCTCCTTTAACTTAAAGTGAAAACTAACAGTTGTATCTGTGTATTCATCAACTACAAATACACAATTCTGAAAAGGGTGGTCATTCCATCGTTCTGTAATAAAGTCATAAATGCCATTTGACCCCTGTTTATCTCCCTGTTAAGTATTAAAATAAGCGTATTTAGAGAGCTCGGCTATCTGCGGTAGTGTGACCTACAGCCCTATTCAGTTTATGTGGTTGCCCCATGTCTACACAGCCACTTATTTATACAATACAACAATATTTGAGTTTTTGAAGCAAAGCCACAGTTTCTGCCATGAATACAGGTATAGGATCAGTTATGCAGAAAGATCCTAATTAACTAAATGCCGTCTCCCAGACTATTTTATCCAAATAATCCAAATTCTTCAAAATTATTTCCTTTTTCATCAGAAAATGCAAAAATGCTTAAGAGTGATGGAAGACTGGGATACAGAGCCCGAAACTGGGTAACTCCCGACTTCTACAAAAGTCATTCCCATTGCATGCTGGGTATTGTAGTCTTACATTAAACTTGGCAAATTGTTAAACAAAAACTACATCACCCAACATGCATTGGGAGACACAGGATTGGCACATTAGGGCAAGAAAAAAAATAAAACTTTGGCTTGTTTCAAAAGTACAAACCAGCCAAAGGCTCATAAAGTAGCCCAAACCTGTACCTTGGCTAGTTTGTCCTTTCAAAACCCGCCTGGGCTTTAGTTTAGTAGCCCAATTTGGCTGGAAAACCGCCAACCCTGTATGATTGGGACACGTTGTGTGCTATGTACTATAGATTGTTGTGTGCTATGTACTATGGATTGTGTGTGCTATGCTATGTACTATAGATTGTTGTGTGCTATGTACTATAGATTGTGTGTGCTATGTACTATACATTTTAAAAGGTCTTTTGTAACCATATACCTTTGAAGCAAAATGCTACATGCCTTTTTGTTTTCATGCTTCATGTGTCTGTACTAATGTTGTGCAGAGTATAGTATAGTAGACATTTTTAGGGCAGAAGTGATATTTGCTCCCAGCCTACAGAATAAACATGGAACAGTAATTCTATCTGTTCAGGACTGTCCAACCTGCTGCCCTTCAGTTGTTGTTGAACTGCAACCCCCTCAACCCCATGACAGCTGAAGTGCGGCTAAAGGGTGGGATAACGTTGATGTATGTAGATCTCTCATGCGGTTTGCACTGCTAAAATCCATCGTTCTCCTGACTAAAGCCCTTGTTTTTAAAGCTTTTCCCCAAAAACCGCAGGGCTGATGACCTTTCCCCCCGCTCTATAGACTGCCCTGGATTTAGCAATGTCTCCCTCTCAGGGAGCAGTAAAGGGCCGGCGACCCCAGGCTGAAGTACCTTGACAGCGAAGAGCTTGCTGTTGTTTTTCCTGCGTGCCAAATAAACCTTCCCGAACGCGCCGCGACTGATCGGTTTCACGATGCCGAACTCCTCGATGGACGGAGGCTGCGGTACCGTAAACTTCTTCTCTGAGCACAGGGAAGTGTCTCCATTCTGACTCGTCTCAGCCACAATCCCCATTGCTCCGGTGCAGCCCCGTTCCCTTCAGCTGCCACTTCTAATGCGAGAGATCGGCGCTCGTTTAGTTTAAACCTGAGCCACGCCTCTCCCTAATACCCGCACAGCCCTCCTCCAATCAGATATTCGCAAAGTGGCAGCGCTAACATGTGACGCTATAGCCAATAGCTACATTTGTTTTGCGTGTCATAAGTGTGCGACCACTTATGTAACTCATATCGGCGGCCATCTTTGATTAGAGCTAAATAATAAAACTATGTACTTTATAGTCAGTAGGATTGTCATGTGTTCTCAGTGATTACAATTTCACAGGCCTGGGTTTATTTCTATTAGCAGGGATGTAACCATAAGTTACCCAGCCACACAACAAACTCATTTTAGCTCCCTCCCTAAACTCTGGGAATAAGACATTTCATGTTTAGAAACTATTTAAAGGAGAATTCAACCCTAAAGTTAAAAAAAAACCTACCCCTTATCCCCCAGTCTAAGTGTTACCCCGGGCAATGCCCGTAACGTTTTACTTATTCAGGCATCAAAGTTCATGGGCACCATCTAGGGTTGCCACCCAGCCGGTATTTAACTGGCCCAGCTGGAAAAACAGGGTTCAAGGCCGGTATTAAAAAAATACTGTCAATTACACGACCGGTAAAATTCTGAGGGGAGAAACCGCCATTTAGTTTTAAGCAGCTTCGCTGCTCCCTCCTCAAAATCCCCAGCTATGCGGGTTGCGGCGCCTGGGACGTCAAGGCTAGGGTTGCCACCTGGCCGGTATTTTACTGGCCTGGCCAGTAAAAATGATGCTTGATGCCAATGTTATTAATAGGAAAAAACACCAAGAATATAGGAAGGCCGGTATTTTTTTCCAGAAAAGGTGGCAACCCAAGTCACGGCGCTTACGTGACGTCGTGACATCACAGTTTCGCCTGATGAAATTTGGGCGGCGTGACTGGCATTGTTAAAGGCGCAAGTGCCGAGGGAACGTGCGGACATAAACAGCCTGGCAAACTGACAGCAGTGACTGTGGACAGTGGAAGTGTCTGGACTGTGGCGGGCTGTTAGGAACTGAATGATTAGTATGCTTATACCAAGGCCACCTCCTGTTCCTATTTAATACCAAAGAGAGGAATGGAGGGAAAGATAGATGATGTTTAGTGAGAAGCAGCTAAAATAACAAAGAAGAGAGAATAAAAATAAGCTGGAAATGTATTGCATACCTCCCAACTGTCCCTTTTTCGGAGGGACAGTCCCTCTTTTGACAGCTGAACCCGCAGTCCCTCATTTGTACTGGAAAGTCCCTCTTTTCTATGCACTGAACAGCCAGAAAAAGAAACAAAGTTTCTCACTTAATTGGCTTTTAGCAGAGAGCCCAGAACAGTTAACAGGTGCAAATAAGATACTTTGTAACAATTTTGAGACACAAAAACACAGTTTAGATAAGGAGAAATATTTTAAAACTTTCATAACCTGCCAAATTTTGTAAAACAAACATGGTAATTAGGGGGTGTGGCCACAGAAAGGGGTGTGGTCAAAAAACTGCTGCGATACGTGCGGGAAAAAAAATTTTGTCCCTCTTTTTACTTCCAAAATGTTGGGAGGTATGGTATTGCAGTCTAAAGTTTTCTGGTGGACCCCTTGCATCACCCAAGTGTACAATTTGTACTACTGGAACTGGTTAGGCTGGTAAAATACTGGCCAGCTGGCAATCCTATTAATATCCTATTCTTGACCAACATTTGATTCAGTAGTTAATACACCCCTGTACTGAATCCTGCACACTCACTGTGATTGTTGAAAATCCAAAAGTTAAACTCTTCTCTACAGTCCCAACTCGACTGTAATGTGAAAAGGAAATCATGCCTGCTTAACAGAGAGCAGACAGTAGAGCTTGTGCAATCATGGCATGGAAGATTAGAAGCTTTACCTTGTACAAAGGGATCTGTCCCTCATTGTTCAAAGTTCGGGAGGGTTAAGCCAGGGTTTACTTTGAAGGCTTCCTCTTCCAGCATACAAAGACTTTACCTTTCTGTGACCTGCTGCCCCTTAACATGGTTAATCCTGGTCTCCCTCCATGTAACATTCTATGCCCGAGACAGCCTTTATGATCACTTCAACTAATATTTATACGGACTAAAGGGAGTCACTAGCCAGAGTCGGGTGTGATGAGAGAGTTGAAAAGAAACTGGTAAGATTCAGGAATTCCAGCTAATAGAACATCCGGTTAATAATCCTAACTCTCCCCTTGCTCCTTCAGTTTCTCTGAGTGTCTGCTCTCCAGCCCCATGGTCTCCTAGACATACTCCCATCTGGACTCCCTGCTCCTTACCCTTAACTAGCATTAACCCTCCTGCTCTCTGCAGGCAACATTGCATGAGATTTTGGATTTCTGTTATCATAGGGCACATTAAATGCCATAGAGCTCATGAGGGGAATATGTATGAATGTAGATGTTCGATTTATCATGAGTAAAGGGAAGACATATATTATACCATAGCCTATACTACTGCTCATAATACAGAATCTAGGGCTGCTGCAATTGCTTCATGACATACGCAAACCACAACTACCACCTACAATATGATAATGCTGATTATACCCAATCCTGCCTCCTGGTCTGTAATGGTAGCCATTACAGGTCTGGGGGTTCCACAATCTCAGCCATAGCCACAGTTCACATGAATCAATGAATCAAAAACTATTGTTGTGGTGGTTTTCACAAGATCTACATTACTTCCAGCAAATTGTAGGCTAGAACCCACAGTAAGAACAAAGCCCAAGGCTGTTACCCTTTTTCACTGACGTTTACTGGAAAAGGCAGGTTTGAATCCAATAGTCTACTACTTGTACACTTTCTTATTTTAAGGCAAAAGGATAGTGGGCATTGCAGGTTTATAAGTGAGCTATAGGCAATTCTGGCTGAATTTGAGGTCCCTGTATCCATTGGAGAGAAAAAAAAAAGAAAACAGAAATAATTCTTACACTCAAAAAAAATAAAAAAATTGGCAACTTGCATGAGGTAAAAAAGAAGAGGTAGAACGCTGGTTAACCAATTACACAGTACAAAAGCTGCAATCCTTGAGAGGACTTCTGAATTTTGTATGCAAGTTTATCACGATAAGGAGGTTTGTTAAAGGAGAACTAAACCTTAAAAAAGAAGTAGGCTAGCAATGTTGCACATTTCATTGGGTTTCTGTTAGGGATGCACCGAAGCCACTTTTTTTAATTCCGAATCCTTTGCGAAATATTCGGCCAAATACCGAACCGAAAAGGGTGGGAAGGGGAAAACATTTTTACTTCCTTGTTTTGTGGCAAAAAGTCACGTGATTTCCCTCCCCACCCGGTTCGGACGAATCCTGCTGAAAAAGGCCAAATCATGAACAAAATCCTGGATTCGGTGCATCCCTAGTTTCTATACCAGCCCAAGGCAACCACAGCCCTTTAGCAGTAAAGATCTGTGTCTCCAAAGATGCCCCAGTAGCTCCCCATCTTCTTTTCTGCGGATTCACAACATATTCTATTGCCCGAGCTTAGGGACCAACACACAAAATACTGTATATATAGAATATAAATGCCACAATACAAAGCTGATTAATGCAGCTTTGCATTACATGACAGCTCAGAAACCAATGCAATATGGATAAGAATTTATCAACATTGCAGCATCAGCTCCTGTGAGACTGTGACATGTGAACCCCACTTTCTGCATGATGCCTTCTCATTAAATGGCCAGATCACACTACGCATGTGCAGTGTCGCTGACACTTCTAGCAGCTGCTATGGGGACGGGGCTGAGACACTGACTGCAGGCAGGGGCTGCTCTAGAACTATAGCGCTGTACCGAGTCCCGAGGACATATTGAGGAAGAGTAAATGAGTTGTGTTCCAGTAATTACACTCGAGAGACCGATAGATACCATCCACGTGCTGTACACATCTAATATGACAGCGCTAAGGAAGGCCGGACACCAGACTTTATGCCTGCGCCACGCGCGGAAGTGACATCAGTGCCCCGGAAGTTCCTGCTCGCTGGGTTATCCTGGTCACCTTTGTTGTATCACACCGGAGCCGGATTCTTTTCTTCTAAGCAGCGCTCGGGAGAAACCCTAGACGTACCGGGAAGATGTTGTCGCTGTGCAGTACGGTGCAGCCGCAGGTAAGAGGAGCGGCAGTGTCTGGGATCTACAACTTGCGGCTCTCCAAGTGCTGACACCTGTCGCTGTGGGTGGTGGTGGTGGGAGATGTAGGGAGTCGCAGTTTCATAGAAAAGCTTTGCCCTCGCCATGAATCTGGTGGCACTCGTGTCATTCCTCATTACATATGCTGTCCGTTGCCATTCCTGTTCGTGGTGGTGGTGGTGGTGCCTTCCCCGTGATACGATGTGCTGCCATGCCTGGTTTTGTGTTAGTCTTCATGTATGCTTTAATATTAATTATTAATCCCTGTGCCAGCCCATAGCAAACACTGTATCCATCTCTCTCCCATTCTTGCTGGCACTCCCATCCATAGGCAGTTTGGGCACTTTTTGGGGTTATTGTCTGGCATCCCCAGCTCTTGTTCTGTTTAGAAATACTAAATGGCATGTATTGTGTAATGTATTGTGGCACACACGTGGTGCCGTTGTTGTGTCTGTGTGTGTATACATTGTATTTCGGCAGTCACAACTGTATCTTATTGTATCTGTTCTATACACTGGACTTCAGCAGCCACAACTGTATATTACTTATTGTATCTTTTCTATACACCGCACTAAAGCAATCACAACTGTGCTGAACTACAGGTATGGGGCCTGTTATCCAGAAAGCTCGGGACCTGGGGTCTTCCGTATAATGGAGAACGCAATTTGGATATTCATACCTTAAAGGAATTGTTCAGTATAAAAATAAAAACTGGGTAAATAGGCTGTGCAAAATAAAAACATGTTTCTAATATAGTTAGTTAGCCAAAAATGTAATGTATAAAGGCTGGAGTGACTGGGTGTCTAACATAATAGACAGAACACTACTTCCTGCTTTTCAGCTCTCTTGGTTTACACTGACTGGTTACCAGGCAGTAACCAATCAGTGTCTTGAGGGAGGGGGGCCACATGGATCATATCTGTTGCGTTTGAATCTGAGCTGAATGCTGAAGATCAATTACAAACTCACTGAACATTTATGTCCCATGTGGCCCCCCTTCAAGTCGCTGACTTACTCAGAGTTTGAGAGCTGAAAAGCAGGAAGTAGTGTTCTGGCTATTATGTTACACATCCAGTCACTCCAGCCTTTATACATTACATTTTTAGCTAACTATATTAGAAACATGTTTTTATTTTGCACAGCCTATCTATTTACCCAGTTTTTATTTTCACACTGAACTGTTCCTTTAAAAGTCAGCCCACACGAGCAGATTCAGGGAAATTAGTCGCCCCAGCAACAAATCGCCTCTTCTTCGGGGCGACAATCTCCCTTAACTGCCCTCCGCCGGCTAAAATGAAAATCTCCTGCGGCAATGCACACGCAGCGCTTCGTTTTCCGAAGTCGCCAGAAGTTTCCTCCTGAGGCAACTTTGGGCGACTTCGGAAAATGAAGATTTTCATTTTAACCGGGGTAGGGCAGGGGGAAGGCAGTTCAGGGAGATTGTTGCTCCTAAGAAGAGGCGATTTGTCGTTGGGGCGACTAATCTTCCCGAATCTGCTCGTGTGGACTGACACTGACTCTGTTGCTCAAGTATTTATTTTGGGGGTATAGTTTAGTTTATATAAAATCATTTAAACATTAAATAAACCCAATAGGCTGGATTTGCTTCCAATAAGGATTAATTATATCTTAATTTGGATCAAGTACAAGGTACTGGTTTATTATTACAGAGAAAAAGGAACATTTTTTTAATTATTTGGATAAAGTGGAGTCTCTGGGAGATGGCCTTTACGTAAAAAGGATAATGGGTTTCTGGATAACAGATCCCATGCCTGTTCTTGTGTTAATTATTATTTAGACTGGATTTCATTAGTAAGAACAGTGTTGTGTACATCATGGCTTTTGTTATACACCGAATTTCAGATCAGATTCTACTGTTGTCTCTTATTTGCATTAGATTGCATCAGTCAAGATACTGTTGTACATATTATCTCTATTATTTGCACTAGATTGCAGCAGGGAGAGCAAAGTTGTTCTCAGTGTCTTTGTTATTTAAGCTGGCCATAGATGTTGAAATTTTTAAAAGATCCGATTGTCATTGTGAGACCACGATTATCTCGGAACGATCGTACGAATTGTCCATCAACTAAAAAGACCAATTTGCCAGGAAAACAAAGGGGAGCTGCCTGCTTGTCCCCGCAAAAATAGATAGATTGCACTGGGACCGATAAAGATTTTTTAACCTGGCCGATTAATTCCCTGACAGATGTCGGCCGAAAAATCGTAAAATGCTCGATCGTTCAAATCCCACTAACCGCGCAATAATTTCAAAGGATTGGTCGGACTTCGCTAAAATCGGTCGTTCGGCAAGAGAAATCTTTGCGTCTATGGGGACCTTTAGATTGGATTTCATCTTTTGCGATTCTATAGAGTTGGTTTCAGCAGTCAGACCAGTGTTTGACACATTGTCTCTTGTTATATACTGGATTTCACCTGTATTCTACCTATTGTGTATATTTGCACTAGATCAAAACAGTTAGAGCAATGATGTACCTACTGTGTTTATTTAAACTGAATTTCAGCAGTCAGAAGTTCAGAACAGTGTTTTACACATCGTATCACATGATATATACACTGGAATTCAGTTTAGGTTTTACTCATTTTGTCGCCAGTACACCGCGGATATAAGCCGTCAGGACAGCGTTCTTCACATTGTGTCTGTTATGTATACATTTCAGCAGTCAGAACAGGTATACTTAGGGGCACATTTACTAAGCTCGAGTGAAGAATTCGAATGAAAAAAAGTTCAAATTTCGAAGTATTTTTTTCGGGTACTTTGACGATCGAATTGGCTACTACAACCTTCGACTACAATTCGAACTAAAAATTGTTCGACTATTCGACCATTCAATAGTCGAAGTTTTGTCTCTTTAAAAAATACTTCGACTACATAGTTCGGCAGTTTAAACCTACCGAGGTACAATGTTGGCCTATGGGGACCTTCCCCAGCACTTTTCTAACCTTTTTTTGATCAAAGAAAAATCGTTCGATTGATCGCTTAAAATCGTTCGATCGATTGCTTAAAATTGTTTGATTTGAAGGATTTTATCGTTCGATCGAACGATTTTTACTTCGATCGATCAAAGGATATGCGCTAAATCCTTCGAATTCGATATTCTAATGATTTAAATTCGAGGGTCGATTCGAGGGTTTGTTAACCCTCGATATTCGACCCTTGATAAATGTGCCCCTTATTGTATCTGTTATTTAGACTGGATTTCAGCAGTCAGAACAGCGTTAAACAAGCACAGTGTACCGTGTCAGAATTGGCATGACTTGGGGAAATGCTTTCATAGTTCAGATCACAGGTATATTAGTGGGAAACAGTAGGTGTAGCCACACAGTTCCGTGGACTGCAGCAGTGTCTGTTTATACATTAACCAATGAACCTTTCTACAGCATGGGAACAGTAACACCAAAAAATGAGTGTTTTAAAGTTATATAAATAACATGTAGTGTTACCCTGCACTGGTAAAACTGACGTTTGATTCAGAAACACTACTGGTGTTGCAATGGCGGAAATTGAAAAAAGGCTATATGGCACAGGTTACGTAGTGGATAACACCATTATGTTCTACAGAGCTTATCTGCTATCAGCTGCGTAACTTGAGCCTTTTCTCCTTTGGATAGCTGCCCCCATTGCTACACAGCAGCTTATTTATATAAACAATAGTAGTGTTTCTGAAGCCAACACTGCATTTTTACCAGTGCAGGGCAAAACTGCATTATATTTTTATTACTTTAAAACACTTCAATTTTTTTATGTTACTGTTCCTTTAAGCCTTATTGTGTAATGTGTTGTGTGTTTGGAACAACTTGGGCCAGTATCTGGCTTGTAAGCATTCCAGGCTGCATTCCTTTAGCACATATTACAGGTCACTAGAGAACAGCTGAACTTGCATTCTCCATTGGCTACTAGTACAGGCTATGGATCTGACTTCATAACAAGCTGCACAGTAATAATCTGACTTGCTCATATCTCCATGTGTCTAAGACAGGATATTAAGTGTCTCTTTTTGGGGCCAAGGCCACCAGAATTTAGCTGAACCCTGCAGAATGTGGAAAAAGCAACAGGGCCACAAAGGGCCCGCCAACTATGGGAGAAAAAATTGATTATAATTGGGACAATTGGGATTTGCATTTAGTTGTATTGTGGATTAATTGATGTGAAGTTATTCCTTTATAATACACAAAAGCCATGAATATCCTGTAAATTATATCCTTATAAACGGTGAGTAGTGATGTCATCAGTTATAAACGGTGAGTAGTGATGTAATTTCTGTCACATGAGTCACTAAAATTTGTGTATTATAATTAATAAAGTACCCCCAGTTGTAAAATATGAGGATATTAGAAGTTACCAAGTCTGCAATTTCAACAATCTGTTTGCTAGGGTCCAAATTACCCTAGCAACCATGTATTGATTTGAATAAGAGACTGAAGGCCTGAATAGAAAGATGAGGAATAAAAAGTAGCAATAACAATAAATGTGTAGCCTTACAGAGCATTTGTTTTTTAGATGAAGTTAGTGACCCCCATTTGAAAGCTGGAAACAATCAGAAGAAGATGCCAAATAATTCAATAAAAATAAATGTGTTGTCACTGAATCACATTTTGGAAAAGAGGGTCAAAAATAGCATATTAAAGGCATTGTTTACCTTTACATAACTTTTAATATGAAGTATAGAGTGATATTCTGAGACAATTTGCAATTGTTTTTTATTTTTAAGTTATTTAGATTGTTATTCAGCAGCTCTCCAGTTTGCATTTGCTTGCATTTGTCCAAATTACCCTAGCAACCATGCATTGATTTAAATAAGAGACTGAAATATGAATAGGAGAGGCTTGAATAGAAAGAGGAGCAAAACAAAGCAGTTATAAGAATAAATATGTAACCTTACAGATCATTTTAGATGGGGTCAACGACCCCCCTAATTGAAAGCTGGAACGGTCAAAAGAAGGCAAATAATTAAAAAATTATTAATTTTTTAAAGGAGCTGTAAAGCTTAGGAAAAATTATGGCTAGAAATCCTGTATATATATATAGTTTACTCACTATATAAAGCACAGGCTTCTTGTTCTCTGAACTGCTTCTGAGAAACTAAGCATTAGTAGAAAATTGAATTACAACGTAGATCACAGAAGTTGAAGCTAAACAGGCAGATAATTGAGCAATTCTGTTGTCTTTGCTGTTGAAAATGTGAATTTGTTAATAATTAGCCTTGTATATTTATAAAAAAAACAGGAGCATTGATCAATTATCTGCCTGTATAGCTTCAACTTCTGTAATCAATGACAGGTGTAATTCAATTTTCTACTAATGCGTGTCCCAAATTTCAGGTGGCAGCACAAGCACAGAGCATGTGCAGTGAATTAGCAGAATAAAAGATGGGGAGCTACTGGGGCATCTTCACAGTCACAGACAGATCTTCTTCGCTAAAAAGTTGTGGGTGGCCATGGGCTATAACAGAACCTCCAAAACATAATTTGTAGCAAGTTTAGATTCATTGTTGAACTTTAGTTCTCTTTTAAAAGGGTGGTTCACCTTTAAGAAGACTTTTAGTATGTAATAGAATGGCCAATTCTAAGCAACGTTTCCATTGGTTTTCCTAATTAATTTTTTATAGTTTTATAATTATTTGCCTTTTTCTTCTGACTCTTTATAGCTTTCAGATGGGCGTCGCTGACCCCATCTAAAAACAAATGCTCTGTAAGGCTACACACTTAGTAGAGCGAAAAGCCAAACTTTAACTAAAAAATTTTGTTCTACTATCGTGCTTCTGCCCTGGAAAATTGGAAGAAAGAAGAACCCGGAAGAGGATCACCCTGTGGTGCTCACTGGAAGAACCCCGGGCCGGTGCAGTTTTCTCCTTTAAACCACTAGTTCAAACCTGCGTACCAACTCACATGTTCATGTAAAAGAACAAATGGGAAAGTTTAGACATTTTATACGTCAACATTAAAAAAAATGAAGGCTTGTAATATGCACTTCAGCAGTGTATAGTCTAGTGTTCTGCGTTCTTGAATTTGTTATGAGAGCGCCTAGAGGCCTTATCATCAGGGACTTAAATTATTTGAATTAAAAATACAAATTTTCCAGCCCGTATTATGTTACCCTATGGGGATATACATAGCTGAGATAGAATATAATAGAGTATAAGCCTGGAAATGAAAAATAAGCTCCTGCTTTGAGGCCACTGGGAGCAACATCCAAGGGGTTGAAAAGAAACATGTTGCTCGCGAGCTACTGGTTGGGGATCACTGATGTAGTGAGTGGTATTCTGAGACAATATGCAATTGGTTTTCATGTTATATTATCATTATATTGAGTCTGTGCGTAAGCTCAGGTAACTGATAGCAGCCCAGAGCATGATGAAGAGCTACTGGGGGCATCATCTTCAGATGCACAGATATTCACTGCTAAACAATTGTAGTCACCTTGGGCTGGAGTAGAACCCCAGAAAATAATGTGCAGCATTTGTAGCCTTCTGTTAGGCATAAGTACGTACTCCTATAAATGAAGCAAGGTAGTTCTTGGCATGTCACAGCTGTATTATCCCACCCATTAATTAAATTGTTTTTAAAGGGGTTGTTCACCTTTAAATTAACTTTTAGTATGATGCAGAGAGGGATATTCGGAGACAATTTGCCATTGGTTTTCATCTTTTATTAATTCTGCTAAATGTTATTTCGCTTTTTATTCAGCAGCTCTCCAGTTTGCAATTAACAGTCTGTTTTCTAGGGTCCAAATAACCCCTGCAACCATGCACTGATTTGAATTAGAGACTGGCATATGAAATGAACAATAAAGTAGCAATAACAATACATGTGTAGCCTTACAGAGCATTTGTTTTTTTAGGTGGGGTCAGTGACCCCCCAGTTTTAAAGCTGGAAAGAGATTGCAAATATTTAAGATTGCAAATATTAAAAAATAAATAAAGACTGATTGAAAGTTACTTAGAATTAGCGATTCTATAACATACAAAAAGTGAAAATAAAGGTGAACCACCTGATTAAGAATTACATTGTGTATTAGCTGACTCTCTACATTGGGTTTTCTCGTACATTGACAGTGTTCAGTTATTTGTGAAATGCAAGGGTAGTAGATGCTGGAGTTGCTGTATAGTAAGTTATTTGTCAGTGTTACTGAAACAAATGAGTTTAACTATGAATGATAATTGCTGGGGGTGTGAGAAGGCTCAATGTACATTGTTACATGTTTGGTACACTTGTCCAGTGTTAACAAATTTTTGGAATACTGTCCTCCCTATTTGTGAGGAAGTAATAGGATCTCCAATCCCATTATTAAATCCAGCAAGTATCCTATTGTTTTATGTTTTAGAAAGAATTAAAGGAGCTAAAAGAGATATTTTGTTACAATTGCTTATGGCGCTAAATCTCTAATACTCTAATAATAATGATAATAATCTCTAATATTGTGAGATAAAAATCCATCTTCGGTAGAAAAGTGGATATCGGTAGTTACAGAGATAGGTCAGATGGAACAATTTACTGCATTAGCCAATGATAAATATGTGCAGTATGTTGAAACATGGTCATGGTGGTTCAAATATTTAAAGGTGGATAATTAAGTACATATTGGTAATATTTCAGTGATCTATAGTGATTGGTAAGGAATCATTAAGCCCTAAAAAAAAAGAGTGAATTAAAAGTGGTTTTAAGCGAAAAACAACATAGCCCTGAATTTTTATTTTATTGTTATATGTGCAAGTACAAAATAACTTTTTTTTTTTTTTTTTAAATTCTTTATTTGGTACTTGCACATATAACAATAAAATAAATTAATCCAATACAATTTAATATGTATACGTTTTTCCAAAAATTTGTCCGTGTAAAAAGCAAGGGTAACAGATGCTGGAGTTGTTCTATAGTAAGTTGTCAGTGTGAAATTCAGGGGTAGCAGATGCCGGAGTTGCTGGATGTTCAAATGCTGTGTGTTAATGTTCTTATATTCATTTGTATTACTTTGCCTTTCAGGTCACAGTGCCTCTAAGTCACCTTATCACAGCCTTCCACACCCCCAAAACCGCAGCTTACTTCCCCAGTTCTGCCTCTATCCAGAGTCTTCAGCGAGATGTGTGCCCTGACCATGAAGCTCACAACTCAGAGGTAAACACTTTAACCACAAGTAATTGTAATCTCTATTATTGTCCGTTTTCAGCACCTCCTAACATATCATCATTGCCAAAAATGAGTTGAAGGAAATGGATGTGCAGACAACTCCATTATTACAATTATGCAAGAAAAAGAACCATCAGAAGAGCTATTGCATCACACCTTCCATATAAAATAAATAAAGTGTATTAAGAGAAAGGAGAAAATGAATAAATGTATAAATGTATACGGCGATATTGGGAAGGTGTGGGTGGATTCAAATTAAATACTAGGGCTTTGGCACATCGGTCAAGCCCTATATACTTAATTGCGAGTCGTGGTGGCGTTGAGAGATAAACATCACTGGTTCCACTGGATATCATTTAGATTGAATCCGCACCTTTCCAATATCGCCGTATACATCCTCAGATAGAAAGTTTATTTTGTAAGAGGGTTAATTGGTCTGATGTAAGATCTAGGTGGGATAAATACACTAATTACTGCTACTCAGCAATATCCCAAATAATATAAGACCAGATCAATGCATCAAACTATTTTAAATTGTTTTTAACCCTATGAATTTGCCTAATTAATTTTTACCAAAAATGTTTTGAAATGTTTCAGCACATGATCACTGTTGAATGTAAAATTAATTAACACAGGGCACTTTATATTTAATCAATTAATATGAAATTTTGATCACATGATTGACATATATATGTTTGATACAAATGAACTTTGCTGTATCTAATGCACCAATGAATTATTCGATTTCCACGTATGAATTCTATTTTTACTTTTCTACTTTCTCTTAATACTCTTAATTTATTTTATATGGATGGTGCGACACAATAGCTCATCTGAAGGTTCTTACTTCACTACATAACCACAAGACATACACAATGGACTTCAAGGTTGTTCAACTCTGTTTAATATACTGTTGAAACCTCTTGGTAGTATTATGTGTTGAAAGGTATTTGCTGTGTACTAAAGGGGACGTTTCCCTTTATATTAACTACAGGTATGGGATCCGTTATCCGGAAACCTGTTATACAGAAAGACTGTCTCCCATAGACTCCATTTTATCCAAATAATCCAAATTTTTAAAAATGATTTTCTTTTTTTTTTCCTGTAATAATAAAACAGTACCTTGTACTTTATCCCAACTAAAGGTGGCCATACATTGAGAGATCAGCTCGTTTGGTGATGTCGCCAAACGAGCAGATCTCTCCCCAATATGCCCCCTTGAGGTGGGCAATATCGGCCTGATCCAATCGTGGGCCCTAGGGCCCAATGATTAGATCATAACGAAGGGTAAATGGGTGGTCAAATCGTGGGAGCGCATTACCGAACAGATGCGGCCATGATCCGACGAGATATTCTAGTCCTGTCTGACAGACATCTGTCCGACTTTCAGCCAGATATCGATTGGGGAAGCCTTTCTGAGGGCCCCATACACGGGCCAATAAGCTGCCGACAGCTGTCGACAGCTTTTATCGGTCCGTTTATGACCACCTTAAAATATAATTAATCCTTATTGCCTTAATCCTTGGGTTTATTTAATGGTTACATGATTTTTTAGTAGACTTCAGGTATGAAGATCCAAAGTAGGGATGCACCGAATCCAGGATTCGGTTCGGGATTCGGCCAAGATTCAGCCTTTTTCAGCAGGATTCGGATTCGGCCGAATCCTTCTGCCCGGCCGAACCGAATCCTAATTTGCATATGCAAATTAGGTATGGGGAGGGATATCACATGACTTTTCGTCACAAAACAAGGAAGTAAATTTTTTCCCCCTTCCCACCCCTAATTTGCATATGCAAATTAGGGTTCGGATTCGGTTCGGTATTCGGCCGAATCTTTCACAAAGGATTCGGTGGTTCGGCCGAATCCAAAATAGTGGATTCGGTGCATCCCTAATCCAAAGAGATCCATTATCCAGAATACCCCAGTCCCCAAGCATTCTGGATAACGGCTCCCATACCTGTATTAGCATGCTTTAGCTGGACCTGTTCTAGGCAACATTTGAACTGGTCTCCATTGATCCTCTTGCATCTCTCCTAGTTTTGTTTCGTTCCATCGTGCAACTGTAAAAGCCCAGGTAACAAAAGGATAGTTGTTAATTATAACACCTTTAATGGCTATTTGAAAAGGGGGTACATTTCAACTTTCAGGGCACACACACTCACTTGTGCAAACAGTTAATGACCCAAACGAACTAAAGGTTTCTTTATTCTCTGTTAATGACCCAGCCTGATATTCTGTACATGTTTCACAGAGGCTTAAAGGATAGTGGGTTTTTTTAGGCTGTAGGCTCCAGTTACTTGTCACTGTCTTTTCTCCGGAGCCCTGTAATTCTAGCCAGCATGTATAGTTAGTCTGAGCAATGGCATCTCTCTTATCTCTCCTTGGCAGGTTAAACTTCCCAGTATGTCCTGCCTGAACTCTCGCCTAGTGTTTGAAATTGATCCATGTCACATGACACTTGTCATGATCAGATGCAGTGGAACTGTACTGTGTCACGTATTTACTTGTGCCTTTATGCCTACTTTTCTACTCATTTGTTCCTTCACTCTCTTTGTGTACATATGAGCCCTCCTCACAGTTAAAATTATACAGGTATGGGTTCTGTTATTTAGAAAGTGCCCAATTAGAGGGAGGCAGTCTCCCATAGACTCCATTTTAAGCAAATAATTCAGATTTTTAAAATGGATTTTCTTTTTCTCTGTAATAATAAAACAGTGCCTTTTACTTGAGCCCAACTAAGATAGGATTAATCCTTATTTGAGGCAAAATCAGCCTATTGGGTTTATATAATGTTCAAGTACATTTACCATGGGTCGGATATCAAGGGTTAATTAACCTTCGAATCCAATGATTGGAAGAATTATAATCCATTGATCGAACGATTTTCCTTCGATCACAAATTGCTAGGAAAGCCTATGGGGACCTTCCCCATAGGCTAACATTGGTGCTCGGTAGGTTTTAGGTGGCGAAGTAGGGGGTCGAAGTTTTTTTAAAGAGACAGTACTTCGACCATCGAATGGTCGAATAGTCGAACGATTTTTAGTTTGATTCGAAGTAGTAGTCTAAGGTCAAAGTAGCCAAAAAAAATTCTAATCCTTCACTCTAGCTAAGTAAATGTGCCCCTTGATGCATCGAAATTCAGATTACAGAAATATCCTTTATCCGGAGAACCCCAAGTCTAGAGCAGTCTAGATAATAGGTCCCATACCTGTACATTCCAACACAGCTGTTTCTCCTGGTTCTAATACAGAGCTACTTAGTAAAATATCTGAAAACTCCACGTTTTTGCATATTGAAAGAAAGCAACTTTCTGATATACATTTAATGGTTTATAATTTTGAAATGTAATGGCTAGTGAAACCAGTTTTTTTTTTTTTTCTGATGGATCCTTCTTGGAAAATCTGCTCTTTAAAGGAACACTAATACATTCTTAAATATAGCAATATAACTTTTCCCATAAATCAATATAATATTTAAGTAATACAAAATGCTAACAATGCTATTATGGATGTAGATCATAATGGGACAACATCACAAAAAGTAGACCCCATATTAGTAAAGTATGGGCACTCCTGCTCTACATCATACTAAAGGTTACCAATCCCTTTAAGGTTATGTTAAGGATATGTCCCCTTTAATACATTCATCAAACAGGTGCTTGCTTGTGCATGTGTTCTTAGTATGGTATTGCTTACCCTTAAAATTGTCTTTCCTTTATCCTCAAGCCTACATTCAATCTACGAGACCTGGGTTTGACTGAACTGCGAATCAAGCAACTGGACAAGATTTTTGATCAGCTTCTTCCTGGAATCCACACAGACAAAAAGAAACATCCAGCCCACTGGCACACGTCTTATGTTTCTTCCCAGTCCTTCTTTGAAAACAAGAATGGTGTGTTCCTCATTGATAATGTTATTGTCTACCTGTAGAACACAGTACTGTACATTTATTGTTCAGTCTCTAGACCCTGCCTTGATCGTATAATCATATTTAGGTGACAGAGGTACAGGGGGTTAAAGGAGAACTAAAGCTCAACTAAAGAAGTAGCTAGAAATGTTGTACATTGTGTTTTTGGCTTCTGTACCAGTCCAAGGCAACCACATCCATTTAGCAATAAATATCTCCAAAGATGCCCCAGTAGCTCCCCATCTTCTTTTCTGCTGATTCACTGCACATGCTCTTTGCTGCTGTCACTTACTGAGCTTAGGGACCCGCTCACAATATACAGTACACATAGAACAGAAATGTCACAATATAAGGCTGATTAGTAATTAATACAGATAATTACTACATGGCAGCACAGAAACCAGTGCAAGTAGCATCATAATTTAATAATCAGCCCTGTAGCATCAGCTTATATTACAGGCCAACCTCATTTTCTACTGGATATTTTGCGACGACCCCTAAGCTTAGCTTCTCAACAGCTGCTCAGAGCCCACTGAGCATGTGAGTGTCACAGACACTTTCCAAGATGGTGACCCCCTGTGACAAGTTTGAAGTCCTGGATCATTGCTGCTATTGACAAGCTGAAACTTTAGGCTGGTGCAATAAGTGCAGTTTAAAGAACATGGCCTTTTTAGCCTTATTGATTTAGTTGTCCTTTAAGTGACTTCTCCAAGACCACATAGGATTTATCACCAGAAATGAACATAGCAAACCCTTTTTTCTCCTATACAGAAATGTTTTCTTGAAGATGTAGTGATATGTTTTAGTACCCTGGAGAAAGCTGTAGGAGTTATGAATGACCCTACAGAGGACAATTACATGCCCCTTAGTGCTCCTTTATTAAGGACTTGTGCTCAGATCAAAGCCTTAGGGCAGATGGTAGGCAGTGGCGTAACTAGATAGTACTGGGCCCCCAAAGCAAATTATTTTTCAGGCCCCCAAAATGTTTTGGGGTTGACTTGTTTCTCCAATATTTATTGAAATTTTATATGAATTAGGGCCCATAGGGCCCCTATACCTCCTGGGCCCCCCTGCAGCCGCAGGGTCTGCTTCCTCTATAGTTACGCCCCTGATGGTAGGACAGGACCCTAATGCAGGCTGTATGTCCTATTGCTCCTACAGGGCAGGTAGGGGATATATATGCCTCTTCCAGCCCACCCATCTCTAATTATAATAATATACTAATTATACAGTATATTACCATATATTTTCCCAATGTGTAAACACACAGCAAATCATGGGTGGTTCCAAAACGGTGGAGTTGGTCTGAAGGCTGAAGGGGTTGTTTGAATTAACTTTTAGTATGATATACAGAGTGATATTCTGAAAAAAATTGCATTGAGCATTATTTATTTTATTATTTGTGGTTTTTCAGTTGTTCAGCTTTTTATTCAGCAGCTCTCCAGATTTCCATTTCAGCAATCTGATTGGTATGGTCCAAGATACACTAGAAAAACGATGCATTGATTTCATTAAGAGATAGGAATATTAATAGGAGAGGGCGTGAATAGGAAGAAGGGTAATAAAAAAAATAGCAATAACAATACTTTTCTAGCTTTACAGCATTTGTTCTTTAGATGGGTCAGTGACCCCCATTTGAGTCGGCAGAGGAAGACAAATAATTCAAATACTACGAAAAAGAAAAAATGAAGGCCAATTGAAAAGTTACTTGGAATTAGCAATTCTATATTATACTTAAAAGTTAACTCAAAGGTGAACCACCACTTTAAACATTATTGAGCCTAAAGGAAAGCGACTGTGTGCCTGTGGGATTTTATTTGTATCATCTGTTAACTTTTTATGGGGTCACAACCATATATTTAAACTTAAATGTGGGGTTAGGAACCAAATCATCTTAACAACTCCCAATGGCTATGGCAGTGGTGTTTTGGAAATCAGTTTTTGAGAATATAGTGGAGCTTTGAGCACAAGATGTGGGAGTATGTGCCAAAACCCTTAGTGTTAGAAGGTATTGTCGGGTGACTGAGGGTTGAGGGCCCATTAACAAAGGAGCCATTGCACTAATCACATGCGTGTATCTTATTTCAGCATTGCATATGTTCAAGGCACAACACTGTCAGGGACAAGAGATCCCTAAACATATAACTGCCATTAGCAATTTGCATCTCATTTCTATAAATGGCCCATTAGGACAGAAGCACCAGGAACTGAATTGTAGGTCAGTGTATATTACAGTCACAGAGAGGCAGATTGAGATCACCAAGCATGTAACAATAATATTTGTATTGGAAGAAAGTCATGGAATGGATTAAACTGCTTTAAGGATAATCCTTCTTAAATTGGGTTTAGCATTAATGTTATTATTCTGATGATTTTTATGCAAAAATGCTGAATTTATTATTTGTATGGAAATATTCGCTGTATATTAATCAGTGCTTTTTAATTTTTTTTGGTGGGGTAAAGGTTTTTCCGGAATTTTCAGTACACTGGGCTCATGTTCCATACTCAGGCAAAAGCCCAGCCCACTCAAACAAATCTGCACTGATCTCCAGTATTGGCCAGGTATGTCTTAGATATCTGCAGTATTACACAACCATAGTTTATATAATATACATTATTAAAAAAATGTGTATGTATATGTGTATGTATATGTGTATAAATATATATATATATATATATATATATATATATATATATATATATATATATATATATATATATATATATATATATATATATATATATATATATATATATATATATATATATATATATAAAGTTAGAGATGCCATGAATCCAATAACATGTGGCGATGAATTTGAATTTAGTTTTTTATTGTTTAAAGGAGAAGGAAAGCTAACAGCAGTTTATTGCCAATAGATTAGGTGCAATAGTACAAGCTATACGTCTATATTTATTCTGCAGAATGCTTCACCATACCTGAGTAAACCGCTCTAGAAGCTTTCTCTGTTTGTTTACGATAGCAGCTGCCATATTAGCTTGGTGTGACATCACTTCCTACCCGAGTCTCTCCCTGCTCACTTATAGCTCTTGGCTCAGATTACAGTAGGGAGGGGTGAAACAGGAGGGAGAGAGGAGCAAACTGAGCATGCTCAAGCCCGAGCCCTGGATGTTTAAGTTGAAAACAGGAAGTCTGATACAGAAGCCCATGTGTACACAATAGAAGGAAAGAAATGCTGTGTTTCTTTTGACAGAGAACTCAGAGCAACATTACTTTGAGGGTTTACTTGTGTATTTATATAGACCTTTTTGATAAAGCTTACTTAGTTTTAGCCTTTCCTTCTCCTTTAAAGAGGTAAAAACTAATTTTCAGCCACAGCGGTCATTTATATGTTCTTACTAACAAGCTGAATTTGTCATTTTTAGTTTTTATTCAGTCTCGTGGGTTTAAAACGCTGAAAGTAAAAACAAGGCGCATGCAGTCAACCTCTGAAAGAATTGCACAAATGGAAAAAACTGCTCCGTCCTTTATGAAGGTAACTATGTAATAAGAACAGAAACTGATTTGTTCCTTATGTGTGCACCGGGGGTGTTTTTTATCTTGTGATACAATTGCATTCTTATGGTGGCCATACAGGTACAGATATTATTGTATGAAATGCAGGAGATGATGTGACTGATATCAGCAAAAAACTTGGGATTTCAGTCTCATTGATCGTCCAAGACATAACATTTTAATTGGGTGCCCAAACATCGGCAAAGGGATAATGTTGAATCATCAGATAGAGGTGGAATTCTGTTGTTTCTATCTGTATATCTGACAATTCAGCTTTAACATTTGCACAGGTATGGGACCTGTTACCCAGAATGCTTGGGACCTGGGGTTTTGCAGATAATAGATTTCAGTAATTTGAATCTTCATATCCTAAGTCTACTTAATAATGATTATCATTAAATAAACCCAATAGACTGGTTCTGCGTCCAATTAGAATGCATTATATCTTAGTTTGGATTAAGCACAAGCTACTGTTTTATTATTACAGAGAAAAAGGAAATTGTTTTTACAAATTTGGATAAAATGGAGTCTATGGTAGACAGCCTTTCCGTAATTCAGAGTTTTCTGGATAATGGGTTTCCCATACCTGTAGTGAAACTGAATGAATGGCCTCAGGAAAGATCGTAATATCTAAGATAGCCACATAATTCTCAACTTCCATAAGGATCACCCTATACAGTATGACATTTCTTTTAAAATGCTCGTTCTTTAAATCACTGATCCTTTTGGGCTGTTTCCTGTAGGGGTTTTTGTTGCGGGATCGATTACCAGATGTGGACAACCTGGATAAACTTGTTAAGAATAAAAATATCCCAGATGGACATCAGGACGCATTTAAGACAGGATTTGCTGAAGGTTTCCTAAAAGCACAGGCCCTCACCCAGAGAACAAACGGTAAGCAGATATTTACTAGCACAAGCCAATATGTTCTACTATAACCTTGGCTAAAACAAGTCCTGGGATCTTATGTAAGTCATAACTGTGTAGCATCCACATTGCAGAGGTTAGGAGCCAGTTTCTGTAGCGGCCATTCACATTGCACAGGATGGAGCTGTGCTGTACCGAGTTACATTTCGACTCCTGCGCTGTGTAATGAGGGAGCCTTAAAGTGACACTGACAACTAAAAACTACTTTTTAAATAATGAATGTACGGTACATTCAAAGTTAACTACAGGTCACGTTGATTGTTTTTTGCTGAGGTTTGTTTTTGTAAGTAATTGATAGCTGAACGTTCCTACACCTGACTGTTTTGCCAACCTGACTGTCCCATCTCAGCCTGTCAAAAAGTTTCTATTGCTAATGGACTCCTGCTGCACAAATATGGCAGCCCCCTCATATAGGGACATGGGGCATCAGACAGATAATGTAAAAGCAATGGGCAAATACTTTATGGCAAAGTTATAAAAATAAGTTGCTTTCAAAGGCAATATTATGATAGATGTAAAAAAGAGTTTAATTTCTGGTGTCAGTATCTCTTTAAAGGGGTTGTTCAACTTTAGATGAACTTTTAGTATGATGTACAGAGTGATATTCTGAGACAATTTTCAATTGGTTTTAATTTTTTATTATTTGTGGTTTTTCAGTTATTTATTTTTTTTATTCAGCAGCTCTCCGGTTTGCAATTTTAGCAGTCTGGTAGCTAGGGTCCAAATTACCCTTGCAACCATGCATTGATTTGGATAAGAGACTGGAATATGAATAGGAGAGGCCTGAACAGAAAGATGAATAATAAGCAATAAATGTGTAACTTTACAGAGCATTTGTTTTTTTTTTGATGGGGTCAATGACCCCCATTTAAAAGCTGGAAAGAGTCAGAAGACGCAAAACAAAACTATATAAAATAAATAATGAAAAGTTGCTTAGAATGAGCCATTTTATAACATACTAAAAGTCAACTTAAAGGGGACCTGTCACCCTAAGAAATAATTTCAATTTTTTTTTCCATCATGTTAGTTGAGCAAAATAAACTTTACTTACACGGTATTTATTTTTTAAATTTTGTTTCCTTCTGTCTTGGAATTATACAATCACAGCAAGCAGGCAGCAGCCATTTTGTGGACACAGTTATTAAGGGAAATTGTGTATCACCCCAAAATCTTGTGTATGCACCAGAATGGGGGACCTGATGTCCATGTGCAGTGCCCTACACAATTATAGAGCCTGAGGAGGGAAGGGGAAATGTGAGGAGAGCAGTGACATCTAGGAAGTGCTGAATGGAAAGTGAAAGTAATTGATTGCCCCTCCTCTATGCCACGGGAATAGAGGCGGGGCAGGTAATATTTGATTGACAGTTTAGATATTTAAACACCTTTATAACAGGTATGGATGTTTTAATGAAAACAATTTTTGGGGTTTCATATTTAATTTGCAAAGGACTTTCATTATGCAGCTTTTTATGTGTAGGTGACAGGTCCACTTTAAAGGTGAAGCACCCCTTTAAAGCCCATGTAGTACTTCCCCTGTAACATAAATGTCTACTTATAGAGCTGGTATATATTTCCAGTCCATTAAAGCATTTGGGATAAAGGGAAAGTTAAAGATCATGTTTGTGTTTCTTCATTAAATTGCTCATTAGAAAAGATGGTGTTTAAAATATAACATTATATTTGTGGAAATTTACAGATTCACTGAGGAGGACACGTCTGTTTCTGTTGGTTCTCCTATTAATTGGAATATACGGCTTGTCAAAGACTCCATTTTTGTCAGGTAAAGACTTTGTGTCCGTATGAAGAAGTATTGCTAAATATTTTTTACACACCATCAACCATCGTGATTCTGTATCCCCTTTTGTTTGCAGTTCGCTTCAGGACAACATCAGGTCTTGATGCTTCAGTTGATCCTGTCCACATGAAAAATGTCACTTTTGAACACGTCAAAGGGGTATGTATGACTTTTTGGCAGTTTAAAGGGGATGTTTCACCTTCGACAAATTTCTAATATGACATCCTTTTTACAGCTGACTTTTTTTTTTTTTTTTTTTATAATATAAAGCCATGCCAAGTTAATTGCCATTGAAGCTGTGCTTCAACCATCCTGAGATTCCCCCGCACAGTAGGCTGAATTGCATGAGAAAGATCCCATTTTTGCACAATTATATCTGTTTTACCCACAGCAATTCACATAGGATGCAATTGAAAGTAGGAATGCAGTGAATCCACTATTTTGGATTCGGCCGAAATCCTTGGCGAAAGGTTCCGAATACCGAACCGAATCCTAATTTGCATATGCAAATTAGGGGTGGGAAGTGGGGGGAAAACATTTTTTACTTCCTTGTTTTGTGACAAAAAATTACACGATTTCTCTCCCCGTCCCTAATTTGCATATGCAAATTAGGATTCAGGTTCGGCCAGGCAGAAGGATTAGGCCGAATCCTGCTGCAAAAGGCAGAATCCCGGCCGTAAACCGAATCCTGGATTCTGGGCATCCCTAATTGAAAATTATTTTCATGTATTGTGTTGGGCAAGATATCTCATGGTTGACAAAGTGCCCAAAGTAAATGGTTTTCTTTAACCCTTCCTAGCCCTAATTTGCACAAGCCAATTAGTCTTTGGATTTTGTTGGGTATTCGGCCAAATTGTTCACAAAGGAATCGGGATTCGGCCAAGTTCTAAAATACTGGATTTGATGCATCCCTAGCAAATTTGTGCACATCCCTACTCATTCTAAATACAGCTTTATCAGCATGTTTTATAAGTCCAAGACAGAAACATGGAGGTGCTATCCATTCAGGCTGCGGAATCCATAATGAGAGTCTGCTCAGGGAGCGCTATTAACTGATGAGTTTTGAAAAAAACATGTTTCCTTGTGACAGTATCGGGCCTCTTTCATTTAATTGAATCAGATTTTATTCGCCGGCTTGGAGCATTGTTTCAGGAGTCAGAGCCGAGACAAGATAACTTTTTAATAGCCATGTGTAAATAACTTTAAAACCATTGAAAATCTGTCATGTGTATTGGAAAGTTTTTTTAAATTATGTTTTCTTTTTGGGTGGGAGATCGCTTCAATATCATCCAGCAGCAGGGTCTCATCACTTCTTGTTTTTGCCATGATCAGCTACAATGAAAGTGATCTAGTCTAGATATTGATCCTTTATGTTACAAAAAATGAACCATCTAACATGCATGGATTTTTGCTCGGAACAGGCTGAAGAGGCTAAAAATGAACTCCAGGAAGTTGTAGATTTTTTGAAAAATCCACAGAAATTCACAGTTCTGGGAGGCAAACTTCCAAAAGGTGAGTTTGTTTTTGGGTAAAAGTATTTACACACGCACGTATATGTATGTATGTATGCATGTATGTATGTATGTATGTATGTATGTATATATATTTCTTTGTTTTTTATACACCTATAATGCCTGATTGGGTAAATTTCAATATTTGACCCTGATACACTTTATGTATAATATAGTATTGTTTAAAGATCTATTACAATGATCTAGGAACAGGCAGCAATTGATACACTTAGGGTTAATATCACGAGTATAAATGGTTTAATACTTAGAGTCACGTTACAAACGCATATTATGTAAACCTGTTTGGCGCATTTTAGGAGCCCAACAGTGTTGGTTCACTGGTTACCTCAACGGTATATTACTCAGGGGTTAACAACGAAGCTAATGAGCATCCTGTGTAAGGGAGAAATAATGGTTAATTTATATTACAGAAACCAGACTTCTTCTGAGCACCATAATAGTCACACCTTAAAAGCAATACAGATGGTATTTCCAGTTATCGCTAAGGAGGGATCCCTTTCATCTGTACTTTGTAACATAAATAACCTATTGCGTTGTGAAACATAGAAAGTGGCAACTGCTACAAAATATGTTTTTAAATCTCTTTATTTAGCCTAAGATGGGTGTTTTAATATGAACTGACTATTTTTGAATTTTTTTCTTTGGTTAAGCATTAATGTTTTTATATGTGGAGTTTAAACACAGTGATGATGATGATGATGATGACTTGTCAATTATTTTTTCCCGCCATCATGTTTATAAAATGCATTTTCTGAGTGTCCATCATTACTTTGAGAAAGGCCTCGGAGAGGCCGAAACTTTAGTCTTTTAGTTAATAAAACATTTTTATTTTTTGTTTAAGTCCTAAGAGTGCAGACCTCTTTTGTGGGATATATATATATATATATATATATATATATATATATATATATATATATATATATATATATATAGTAATACATCTTCAGTATCCGCACTCCAATTAAGCAATCTCAGGGGTGCACGGCCAATTCTCAATCATATAATCAAAATTTGGAATAAAGCATTCCTGGGCCAGCACTTCCCTTAGTAAAACAAGTGTCTTTTTATTTTACACACATCACAGTGCTCCAACGTTTCGGTCCATCTTGGGACCTTTCTCAAGGATGAGTAAGAGGGACTGAAACGTTGGAGCACTGTGATGTGTGTAAAATAAAAAGACACTTGTTTTACTCAGGTATATACATCCATCTAAAGAAGATCAGGGCTTAAAAATATGAAGAAGGTTTTATTGAAAATGACACAGCATAGTCCTATGCTGTGTCATTTTCAATAAAACCTATTTCATATTTAAGCCCTGAGAGTGCTGATCTTTAGATGGATGGAGATATTATATTGATCGTGCACCCAGACAAACAAACACTTTTATTCTGTTATCTGGAATCCCGTTATCCAGAAAGATCTGAATCGCAGGGGAGGACTTCTCCAACAGACTCCATTATAATCAAAATATTCTAATATTTAAAAATGATTTCCTTTTTCTCTATACTAATAAAAAAAAGTACCTTGAACTTGTTTCCAACTAAGATATAATTCAACCTTATTGGATGCAAAACCAGCCTATTGGGTTTATTTAATGTTTACATTTATTTTTTAGAAGACTAAAGTTATGGAGATCCAAATTACGTTAAGTTCCCTTATCTGGAAAACATCAGGTCCTGAGCATTCTGGATAACAGGTCCCATACCTGTAATATATTACCATTGTTATTTTGCATAGCTGAATTTCAGACAGTTCAACATTTAGATATTTTGGTTGGCAGCTTTTTAATAGAAGACTGGTAGGACATTTCATTCACTTTGCTAATATCATTATTACAACTGGCAATCCAATATCTCTTCCAGGTATTCTACTGGTTGGACCACCTGGAACTGGAAAGACCCTCCTCGCACGAGCTGTTGCAGGAGAGGCTGATGTTCCTTTCTACTATGCGTCAGGCTCTGAATTTGATGAGATGTTTGTTGGCGTTGGAGCAAGTCGCATTAGAAATCTCTTTAGTAAGTCATTTGAATGTCTTTGCCAGTAGCTTTGGAGCATATGCTGTATTTTCTTTTCTCATAAACATAAATGTGCAAAGTTTACATGATTGTGTGTACAAAATAAATACATGTGGCTAGGAGATGCCTATTGCTTGTGTCAGCATGGGATTCTTCATGGAGCTGATAAGAACAACAGGTTAAGGTGATAAAATGTCACTCACCTGTGATCTTATGTTATTTATTTAGAGGAAAACCTGAAAGTGTTTGTTCACCTTCTAACACTTTTTTCCTGTTCAGTTATTTCCAGAAATAAAGAATTTTTTTCAGTTGCTTTTTCCAAAAATTCCAAAAAAGTCTAATGGTCCTATTAGTGATGTGCAGGCCGAGGCGAAACCCAAGTAGGCTTGCCACCTTTTTAAAAATTATTTACCGGCTGGCGGGGGGGGGGTGGGGACACAAATGGGCGGGCCGTGACGGCAAAGGGGGCGGGCCGCGCCACGGACACCAAAAGAAAAGCTAAATTCAAGGGGATTAGGGGAAGGCCGAGGGCTCTTTTTAATGATATTACAAATTTACCGGCCGCTACATTGCCGGTAAATTTGTAATACCGGCCTTGGCAGGTATTTTACCGGCCGGGTGGCAACCCTAAACCCAAGGGACCCATAGGTTGGGTGTGTTTGGGCCAGCTACCACAAAAAAATCTTCAGGTTCAGCTTGAGCGCTCACCTCCGCTCATGCGCAGCCTCACACTGCTAGCCTCCATTCCCTGAATTTATAGACTTGCGCCTGCCACGCCTAGGCTTGCCACCTTGCCAGTATTTTACCGACCTGGCCGGTATTTTACAAGACTGGCCGGTAAAAATGATGGAAGTCCGGTATTTTTTCCAGAAAAGGTGGCAACCTTAGCCCCTCCCCTTTAGTGACGTGACCACATGGCGGGCACAGGTCTGTAAATATGGAGGAGGGCGCTAGTTCCTGTATCTTCTGTTTAATCCTGACGACTCAATATTCCAGGTGCAGATTCTGATCTGTTACAAATTGCTCCATTAGTTGATACATTTCTCAGCAGCATCTCTGGAGTATTAGCAACTATTGTATCAATTCTAACAGCTGCCTTTAATGAAACCCAGATATTCTGCTCAGCAGGGACAAAGAAAATCTATCAATTTAGTTTACAGAGTCTGTGACACCCTTCCCCCCCACCCCCCACCGAGCTGCTTCAGAGAGACACAAGAAGGTGAAAAATTAAACTTTACACTTCAATATTAGAAAAACAGTCACACACAGAAAATAGAAAGTAATTGGAAAAAGTCTTTATTTCTGGTGATCTATCTGAAAACAACTGAACTATAAAAAAGTGTTGGAATGGGGTTCTTCACCTTCCAAACAATTTTTTAATTTCAGTTGTTTTTAGCTTATTCCCAGGAAAACTATATCCCCAAACAATGTAGGTCTCTATAAAAAGATATTATATAAAACAGTTCATATGTAAAACCCTGCTTCATGTAAACAAACCATTTTCATAATAATATACTTTTTTTACCATTGGGTAATTCTAAATAGAAAATTGCCATTTTAAAAAATAAGGGCCGCCCCCTGGGATCGTACAATTCACGGTGCACACAAACATACCAACAAACCATACTTGTTAGGTCACATGAGCCAATTAACAGATAGATTTGTGTCTTTTGCTTCAACACTTCTTCCTTTTACAGTTAGAGCTGCAGTATTTCTGGTCAGGTGATCTCTGAGGCAGCACACAGACCATCACAAAATGGTGGCTCAAGGAAAGAGATGTAAAAGGGCAAGATTTATTAAAATATATATTCCAGTTTGGCAAGATTTTTTTTTCTAATATGCCACTTAATATGGTAAACTATCTGTTGCTTAAATGTTCATGTTGGGGATATCGTTTTCCAAAATCTAAGATTAAAGTTGAATGTTTGTGTCTCTGGTGTTTGAGTCTGGCAGTTCAGTAATTCAGGCACAGACTCTAAACTGTTACAATTTTGCAACATTTAGTTGATCCATTTCTCAGCAGCATCTCTTCAGTATTATCAACTATTGTATCAAGTCTAACAGCTGCCTGTAATGAAACCCAGAGATTCTGCTCAGCAGGGACAAAGATAAGAAATAGATCAACTAAATGTATCAATTTAGAATAGTTCACAGGGTCGACGACCCCCCTAGAGCTGCTTTGGATGAAATGACGCTTTACACTTCAATATTAGAAAAACCCTCTCACATAGAAAATAGAAAGTAATTGGAAAAAGTCGTTATTTCTGGTGATCTATCTGAAAACAACTAGTTGTTTGAAGGCGAACAACCCCTTTAAAGTGCTGTGTTCCTTTCACTTTTTTTTTTACTATTTTTCTTTCTCTCCCACATTGTTAATTCTGTACAATAATAGTTAATAAAATGTCAAATTACTTCTTATTATTGTTGATTTATCTAGGAGAAGCAAAAGCCAATGCACCTTGTGTTATATTTATTGATGAGCTGGATTCAGTCGGGGGCAAGAGAATAGAATCCCCCATGCATCCCTACTCGAGACAAACCATTAACCAGCTTCTTGCAGAAATGGATGGGTATGAACACTTTCTTTATTTATTAATGTGTGTGCAGAGTACTAGCTCTTTGCTGCCACAGTATGTAGTGCCAGGCTTTGCGTAGTGGTGGCTTTTAACTGCTCAGTATAAATGTTGCTTCTGTATTCTTTTGATGGATTAGCTTTACTGTCCCAAATTAAATTCTTAATCTTTAAACTCTAATAAGTGAATGAGGCTCCGGGTGCTAGAGTCCTGCGCAGGTCCATTTTTGGAATCCGCACCCGACCCGTAGCCCGCATCCCGCGTTCTTACCTGCTTGGACCCTCTACCCTACCCAACCCGCAAGTACCTTATCCGTGACCCGCTGACCTTCAAGAATCAGGAAGTGCTGTGATTGTAAATGGGAAGTGACATCATTGGAAGTAGACGTGATCAGAAAAAAGGAGTAAAAATAGCTATTGAAAAGACCCGTGGCCCAAACGGCAGACCTGTGTCTATACCTGCACCCGGAACTCCTACCCACAACCCGCAGGGTACTGCAGGTTTTTGCGGGTACTCGTCCTGCTGCATGACTCTACCGGGTGCTGCGAGTGTTTTGAGGAATACTTGAATGTTCTAGTTCTGCTACACCTGTAGAGCTAAATGTTGCTTATACCCGTTCTAAGTGATGCATTAGCAGTTCTCTTTCATCTGTTTGGTGTATTCTATACATGGCTCCGTTTGTATGTTTTGGGTGGTTTACTGAACCTCTCACTCTTCTGTTCCTTCAGCTTTAAACCCAATGAAGGTGTTATTATCATTGGAGCAACGAATTTCCCAGAAGCCTTGGATAAGTATGTGCAAAGATCACATCTTTTTTTTATACAGATATGTTTAATGGATTTTCATTTTAAAGGGAAATTCTATCGGTGAAAAATTCTATCGGTGAAAAAATAAAAATGTAATATGAGTTTTAGCTCATGGAAATAAGGACCGTTTTAAATATATAATTATGATCACCATTCTGTACCTTCATGTCTGCAAAGATGATATAAAACAAATGTGTTCTCTCTAATATCCTACAATATATATCAATATATACAAGATATTATCCTACAATAATATCCTACAGTATCATGATTAGATTATCCTGTTGTTCACCTTTGAGTTAACTTGTAGTATGATGTTGAGAGTGATATTCTGAGACTATTTGCAACTGGTTTTCATTTTCTATTTCTGGTTTTTGAGTTTTTTAGCTTTTTATTCAGCAGCTCTCCAGTGTAAAATTAAGCAATTTGGTTGCTAGGGTCCAAATTACCTTAGCAACCATTCACTGATTTGAATAAGAGACTGGAATATGAATAGGAGAGGAAGAAGAGTATTAAATGTGTAGCCTCAAGCTGGCCATAGACGCAAAGATTTGATTCATACGATTTTCAGGCTGTGTATGGAGCGCCCCGACATTTTTTGTGAGATGGCGATCGGTCGTTTAGTTGATCTGACATGTTAGGAAATTTCTGTCGGCTACCGATAATATCTCTGCATGTATTGCCCATCTGACTATCAGTGGCAGGTCGGGAGATGCACGTCTATGGGCACTTTAACTAGATGGGGTTGGTGACCCCCATTTGAAAGCTGGAAAGAGTCAGAAGAAGAAGAGGGCAAAAAACTATTAAAAAAAAATAATGAAGACTAATCGAAAAGTTGCTTAGTATCGGCCATTCTATAGCATACTAAAAGGTGAACCAACCTTTTAACCAGGGAAACAATTGCAAAATTGAACATTTTATTTTATATTTAGCAACAACGAATCCTATGTATGGGTTATCATTGCCAACAAGTCTGAATATTATCTTTAGAATACAATATACAAAATATAATGGAAGTTAAACAACTGTTCAGACACGCATCATTTTGGTTTAGGGAGAGATGAGATTTTGCAGTGAAGTATAATTGCCATATGTCAGCATGAAGAGGCCTGTACTTGTTTAACCCTCAAATATCTGTTTAATAACATATTCTACATGTATATCGCATTTCATAAAAAGCATAGCAAGGTCTGTTAATCAAATGCTTATAGCATAAAGTAATAAATAGTGAAACAGTTCTGTAGAGGATGCATTTTTTTTGCTTATATCTATAGAAAATGACCAGCCTGCTTTCCACTGCAACTTACTGAATTATTTTCCCATCTCATTCAGTGCTTTGATACGACCTGGACGGTTTGATATGCAGGTCACAGTCCCCAGACCAGACGTGAAGGGTCGGACTGAAATTTTGAAGTGGTACCTCAGTAAAATCAAATTTGATGTGGGTAAGTTAAAACATATTTTTTTTCTGATGTTTGTGTTAAAAAGCTTCGAGTTATGGTATTTTGTCCTTACTGGGGGGTCACTGATCATGAGAAGTTCCCGTGAGGAGTAGGGAACGGTCTGTCAGCATCTCCTCTTATTTGTAACCTTTGTCAAAATGTTGCTTCTTGCACTGGAACATTTCTTCTTCAGTTGGAAGGGAATTGCCATTGGTCATTTGGCTCCTAAATAATAGGAACAGGTGCCAGGAGACACACTGTGCTTCTCTTTCAACTGAATGGGAGAAATTGAAGTGAGTAGCTGTGTTTAGAGGGGTTGTTTGTCTTTGAGTTACCTTTTAGTATGATGTAGACAGGGATATTCTGAGACAATTTGCAATTGGATTTAATTTTTTATTATTTGTGTCTCTTGAGTTATTTAGCTTTTTATTCAGCAGCTCTCCAGTTTGTAGTTTCAAGAATCTGGTGGCTAGGATCCAAATGACCCTAGCAACCATGCATTGATTTGAATAAGAGACTGGGATATGAATAGGAGAGGGGCGGAATAGAAAGATGAGTAATAAAAAGTAGCACTAACAATACATTTGTAGTTTTACAGAACATTGTAATTAGATTTAGGTCGGTGACACCCATTTAAGAGTTGGAAAGAGTCAGAAGAAAAAGGCAAATAATTAAAAAAACTATAGAAAATAAATAATGCAGACTATTTGAAAAGCTGCTTAGAATTGGCCGTTCTTTAACATACAGAAAGCTGATATAAAGGCGAATCACCTCTTTAAAAGCCTTTAGTGTGTGGAACAAAAACCCTTTTTATTGTCATGATCTCAAACTATCATACATGGCTTTTATGTCTTTTATTTTCTGTACAAATAGTGTTGTTCTATTCATTTGTATGTGTTTTTAAAATAAATCCTACAGCTATTGACCCGGAGATCATTGCCCGTGGAACAGTAGGATTTTCCGGAGCAGAACTGGAGAATTTGGTCAACCAAGCTGCACTGAAGGCTGCAGTAGATGAAAAAGACATGGTGACTATGAAGGAACTGGAGTTCGCCAAGGACAAAATACTTATGGGTCAGTTGAAAAAAGTTTTACATAGCAGTAGAACATCCTCATGGGAATTCCTTGTATTTCAGCCAATCCAACAAGTGTAGCTATTGTATTATAATGTATATATAGTCAATAAAGTACCCCCTATTGTAAAATATAAGGATATTATAAGTTACCGAGGAGTTTCATGACCATATAAAAACACAAAACCGAAGGCCGAGTGTTTTTATACAGGTCATGGAACTCCCAGGTAACTTCTAATATCCTCATATTTTGCAACTGGGGGTACTTTATTTATTATAATACACAAATTTCAGTGAGTCATGTGACAGAAATGACCTCAGAACTCACCGTTTATAACTGATGACATCAGAACTCACCGTTTATAAGGATATAATTTACAATATATTCATGGCTTTGTGTATTATATAGTGAATAAAGTACCCTCTATTGTAAAATATAAGGATATTATAAGTCACTGAGGAGTTTCATGACCGTATAAAAGTACGAGGCCAAAGGATATTACTTCTAATATCCTCATATTTTCCAACAAGGGTTACTTTATTTTAGGGATGCACCGAATCCACTATTTTGGATTCGGCTGAACCCCCGAAGCCAATTACCGAACCGAATCCTAATTTGCATATGCAAATTAGGGGTGAGAAGGGGAAAAAAATTTTACTTCGTTTTGTGACAAAAAGTCACGCGATTTCCCTCCCCACCCCTAATTTGCAGATGCAAATTCGGATTCGGTTTGGCCTGGCAGAAGGATTCGGGCGAATCCTGCTGGAAAAGGCAGAATCCTGAACCGAATCCTGGATTCGGTGCATCCCTACTTTATTTATTATAATACACAAGTTTCAGTGAGTCATGTGACAAATATTACATCACTACTCACCGTTTATAACTGATGATATCACTAGTCACCGTTTATAAGGATATAATTTACAAGATAGTCATGGCTTTTGTGTATTATATAGTGGATAATGTACCCCCTACTGTAATTTATAAAGATATTCTGTTACCGAGGAGTTATGTGACCATATAAAAGGTCACATAACTCCGAGGTGACTATTAATATCTTTATAAATTTTAAGTGGGGGGTACATTATCTATTATAATCTACAGTTTCTGGGTTCAGTTTTACTTTTACTTTTTTTGAAGTGTCTCTACAAGTTGATTTTTATCTTTAACTGCAGCTCTTTTAGGTACCTGTATTTTATTCTTGCTTTCTAAATGGCACACGTCTCCTGCAGCTGCCTCCCTGGTCTCGCTCTTTTCCTCACAGGATTCCCCTACATTTTCACTCCCCCTCCCGTCCACTATCTAAAGAATCGCTCCCCCTCTGTGTCACATCATTTTCTTTTACTGCATCAGAGACGGGTCATGCAGGGAAGGAGGGGGAGCGAGTGGACGGGAAGCAGAGCGAGACTTTGGTAGTGTAAGGGAGGCAGAGCGAGATTTAGGCAGTGTAAGGGAGGCGGAGCGAGACTTCAGACACTGGACGGGAGGGGGAGTGAAAATGGAGCCGAATCCTGTGAGGAAAGCGACACCAGGGAGGCAGCTGCAGGAGACTTGTGACAGCAGTGAGAGATGCGATGAAGGAAAGAGAAGCCCTTCATCGCATTAAACGGGTAAATCCGTTGTGGGAAGTGATGAAATGTGGAGCCCGAAAGCTATAGCGGTGGGAAGCAAGGCAGCAGCTGCGAGTGCTGTCTCTTTAAGCTTATAATCGGCGCGTTCTGACGAAAGAACGCGCCGTTTATAAGGATATAATTTACAGTCTGGTCCCATAGGGAAATGACCAGACTGTAGATTATATATGTATTATACTATTATAATAAAATGTATTATAAATAGGGATGCACTGAATCCAGGATTCAGAATTTTTCAGCAGGATTCAGATTCAGCAGACTCCTCGTGTATGGCCAAACCAAATCCAAAACTGAATTTGCATATGCAAATTAGAGGCAGGAAGGGAAATCAAACAACGTTTTGTTTGATTAAAAAACGTTTGCATATGCAAATTAGGTTTTGGATTCGGTTCGCTATTTGGCTGAATCTTTCATGATGGATTCAGAGATTTGGACGAATGTATAGCATACTGTATCTACTGGTGGTTACCTATATATATGTTTAATTTTTGTATTGACCTGTAAGGATAAAGTGTTTCCTTGCACTATTTAGGACCCGAAAGAAGAAGTGTAGAAATAGACAGCAGAAACAAGACAATCACTGCCTACCATGAGTCCGGCCATGCAATTATTGCGTACTACACAAAAGATGCAATGCCCATCAACAAAGCAACAATCATGCCAAGAGGACCCACACTTGGACATGTAAGTTACTGTCATTTGTTTGAATTACCATCTGTTTGCATCTTAAAAAGAGGATGGACCTTAAAGGAGAACTAAAGCTTAACTAAAGAAGTAGCTAGAAATGTTGTAGATAGGGATGGGCGAATTTGACCCATTTTGTTTCGTCAAAAATTCGCCGCTGGTGAAATGTCGCAGACGCCCATTAAAGTCTATGGGCGTCAAAATAATTTTGTCGCACTGCGAAAATTTTTTGACGCGTGGCAAAAATTTTTTTACGCCCGCCGCCATACAAGTCTATTTGCGTCATTTTTTCAGCGAAACGAGACGAAAAAATTCGTCCATCCCTAGTTGTACATTTTGTTTTGTGCTTCTGTACCAGCCCAAGGCAATCACAGCCCTTTAGCAGTTAAGATCTGTGTCTCCAAAGATGCCCCAGTAGCTCCCCATCTTCTTTTCTGCTGATTCACTGCACATGCTCTGTGCTGCTGTCACTTACTGAGCTTAGGGACCCACTCACAATATACAGTACACATAGAATAGAAATGTCCCAATATAAGGCTGATTAGTAATTAATACAGATAATTACTACATGGCAGCACAGAAACCAGTGCAACTAGCATCAGAATTTAATCAGCCTTATATTACAGCTTATATTACAGACCAACCTCATTTTCTGCTTGATAATTTGCAACAACCCCTAAGCTTAGCTTCTCAACAGCTGCTCAGAGCCCACTGAGCATGTGAGTGTCACAGACACTTTCCAAGATGGTGACCCCCTGTGACAAGTCTGAAGTCCTGGATCATTGCTGCTATTGAAAAGCTGAAACTTTAGGCTGGTGCAGTAAGTTCAGGATATAAAATATGCCATTTTTAACCATATTAATTTTTAGGGTTTAGTTCTCCTTTAAAGCTAAGTTTTGTTATACTGTACAATGTGCATGCAGTTGTTTATAGGTCTCTGCGGATGCCTAGCTTGATATACATAGGTGGATGGGATTCTATTTGCTATACATCAAGGCAGTAATCATGATTAAACAGGAATAAGTTCAAGGAGGAAGTGGAGAGAGTCTGGTGCTGTATCTATAATAATATTGGGCGCACTAAGTTTCCCTTTAAGGGGTGTATCTATGCATTCCCTTTATCACGCTGCAGCAGCGCTGCCATCTTGTATGCAAATTAACCTGTACCCAAATTCAATCAACTCATTCGTGACTCCCCTTTGTAGGTGTCCTTACTTCCCGAGAACGATCGCTGGAGTGAGACCAGATCTCAGCTTCTTGCTCAAATGGATGTAAGCATGGGTGGAAGAGTGGCAGAAGAAATCATTTTTGGCACTGACCAAATCACAACAGGTAGCCCATAAGCCACAAATTTGTGTTTGCTACTTTTTATCACCTGCATGAAATGGGAATTAAAGGCTTTTTTTGTTTTTTATTACAAGGTGCATCCAGTGATTTTGACGGTGCTACAAAAATTGCTAAGCTGATGGTAACTAGGTTTGGAATGAGCGAAAAGGTAAAGAAAATATTTAGTTAGTTTTAAGATAATTTGTGCAAAATTACCTATTACCTGATTTGGCATAGAAAAGTGATATTGTGCATTTTATGTACTTTTATGTACTTATTATTTGGGGTGGAGATAAATGTTCATTACTAGGGCTGGGTCTTGACTGAAGCTTCTCTGCTTTGTGTTAATTACTGGCATATTTACAATATGCTTAGTACCCAGTGGCATAACTAGAGAGAAAGGAGACTCAAGGGAACCCAGGGAACAGGGGGGTCTGGACTTCAGATGGTCGGTTTCCTCTACAGCTGCCTTGCTTCATAAAAATTTGGCTGCCAGCAAGGAGTGATGAGTGGAAGTGCACAATGGCACCTTCCAGCTATTTTTTTTTTTTTTTTGCAGGGGTGCATGTAAACATGTAAACCAAATTGCTTACATTTAATTGGTGGACATTATGCCTAAATGACAGTAGTAAAGTAGGGAAAATCCCGGATTATAGTTAGAGATATGTACAGCAAGTGTAAAATTGGTACCTTTTCTTTACAGCTTGGAGTTATGACTTACTCTGATATGGGGAAAATTAGTCCCGAAACACAAGCTTCAATTGAACAAGAAGTCAGAACACTTCTAAAGGTAGGCACTGGCATGCAGGCTACTACTGCAAATTATTATGTAGTGCTACTAATTTATATCCAGCCCTATTGCTGTATGCACAGATTCATAAGCTGTACCTGCAGATGACCAAAGTTGCTTATTATAAACTGTGCCGCCATTATGGCTGTGCATAGCACACATTCAAATGTAAAAAAAAGTTGGGGAGCAACATAAGCATGAAAAATGTCCTTGGGTTGCCAAATAAGGGCTTCAATTGAGTATCTGGTTATCCCCATTGTGGACTGACAGCCTACAGGAGGCTCTGTTTGGCAGTACACCTGGTTTTTGTGCAACCAAAACTTGCCTCCAAGCCTGGAATTCAAAAATAAGCATCTGCTTTGAGGCCACAGGGAGCAACTTCCAAAGGGTCGGTAAACAACATGTTACCCAAGAGTCACTGGTTGGGGATCATCCAGTCACAACTTTTTGGACTTCTTGTTAACCAGTCGCTACTGGACATCACGTTTACTAACCTCATTAGGTTAAATAGGAATGGTTACTTGCAAACAAAAAGGATTCAATACTTCAGTGTGAATGGCAAGCCCTTGGGCAAGACACAACTCTCCCCTAGTACATCTGCCAAGCCGAGTTTTCATTTCGGTCCTGCTTCTATTACTTACGCTTTTGCCAAAAGGTTGGACGTAGACACTTGGAGCATTTAAAATGTATTAAAGAAATTAAATATTTGTTTCAACTTTTGTGTGTTTATGAGTGCACATCATAGAGAAGTGGTTCCCAAACTGTGGGCTCACCCCTTCTAGGGAAGCCCAGTCGAAGGTCCTTTTGGATAACGGATATTTGCTATTGCAAGCCCAGTTTAAGTGTCAGTTAGGGTGAACACATTTCAAAATTTATGATCTTATGGGGCCCTGAAAGTGGGCTTTGACTGAATAAGTAAAAAATCTCTGTCTTAAAGGGATACTGCGTTTTTCAAAACGCATCAGTTAATAGTGCTGCTCCAGCAGAATTCTGCACTGAAATCCGTTTCTCAAAAGAGCAAACAGATTTTCTTATATTTAATTTTGAAATTTGACATGGGGCTAGACATTTTGTCAGTTTCCCAGCTGCCCCCAGTCATGTGACTTGTGCTCTGAAACACTCCAGTCACTTTTTACTGCTGTACTGCAATTTTTAGTGATTACCCTCATTTGGTTTTAGCCAAACGAGCAAATCTTGCAGTGTATGGCTACATTTAGAGGAAAAAGTAGTACCTAGGGGGTAGCTGGCAGGTATTTGGACAGCCTGTAGTGCAGTACAAATGCATATTGTTCCAACAGAGGCCGTATTAGCTGGTCTTCTCAAAATTACTTCCACAGCGTTCAATAATTAGTTATTTCATTGTTCTTACTATTTTGTCTGTTGCCTTTACCCTTTCCCAGGATTCCTATGAACGTGCTAAGAACCTCTTGAAAACCCACGCTAAGGAGCATAAAAACTTGGCAGAAGCGCTACTGATGTATGAAACTTTGGATGCTAAAGATATACAGATGGTGCTAGAAGGAAAGAAACTGGAGAGCAGATGATATTTCATCCTCCCAGCGGTGTGTTCCATCTCCCGGGGACTTTCAATGTCATTGTTTAATCGTCACTGCAGCAAGTTTCATTTTTTTTTATCTCTTATCTATACTTTAATATATGCCAAAATATCCATTGCCTTGTTTTTGATCGCTGTTTATTCCCCTTGTTTATTATTCAATTGCACTTATGTTAAAATAGGGAGACCAGATTTCAACAGTGATCTACTAAAGAATAACTCGGGACAGAACGAGATAGAACATACCAAGTAAGATGTATAGGGTGCAGACGTCTTCACTTACACATAGCAGGCTGGCTGCAGATAGATCTGTCCTGGGCTTTCATTGTATATGCCCAGCCATTCATACGTTGCCTTATAGTACGTATATGCTAGGTGCTTGCATACAGCATCCATTAAAGTCTGTGGTCTGATCTAGACTTCAGTATATTACAGCTTCTTGAGTTGAGCAGTGATAGGATGTTCCTCTGAAATAAATGCATGTAAGATGTGAATAAAGTGTATGTTGGTGGCAGACATGAGCCTAGTAGGGGGTAGCTTTTATCAGCTGAATTTCGGTGTCTCTGTTCAACAGAAGGCCCAGGGAGCTCAAAGTAATCTTAAAGGGCAACTATCGCGGAAATGAAAATTTAATATAAGCTCCAGCATACTGAAATAAGAAACTTTCTAAATACAATGAATTAAAAATTCTGTACTGTTTCTGAAATTATCAAGTTTATCTTCACTATTCCTCTCTCAGAATCTGTTCTCCCCATTCTGTCTTCATTCAGGAGTTGGGTGTCAGATGAATGATCCAATATATCTTATAGGGGGGCTCCTTTTGCCTAGAAGATGTATTAAAGCTCACTCTATTATAATCACAAGACATCATGTCTCTACATGCAGAATTTGTACAAAGGGCAGTTATTTTGTTATATTTTGTTTTTACTGGAATCAGTTATTTGAGTGAGCTCTATCATCTGCTAGGAAAGGAGCCCCCCTATAATATATGAGCGGAATAGTGAAGATAAACTTGATTATTTCAGAAACAAGGCAGAATGTTTAATTGATTGTATATTCCTCATATTTCATTATGAGGAAGCTCATTTTCGCGGTAGTTCCACTTTAAAAATAATTGTGGTTTATTTAATGAATCTCTCTCACAATATCTATATATTATGTGCTTTGAAATACTCTGGTTTATGAGCAGATGCCTTCAGTAGATGAAAGCCTCACAATATAAATTAGATTTAATCTTGGGGGTGGGGGCAGCGATGAAGACTCGAACCTATAAGTGCTATGAACTAGGTTTATCAGCAGTAGTTAATGAGTGTCAGACAGAATAACTGACCTTTTTAATAGTGCTGTTGAAATCTGCAGAAAGATTTCTAGGTTTTATTGGTCGTTGCATCTATATGTCTCAGACCGGTCGTATAGTAAGTGGTGCTTTGTCTCAAGAGTATTCAGTTGGTGCACCTGTCAATGCTTATTATAGGCCGACACCATCTTGTGCTTCTGCATCATGCGAATTACTGTATCCGTTATACAAAAGAAGAAACACCGCTGTTTTTGTGTTACTTGTGTTAGTTCTATACACCATTATTATTCCATTATGCCACATTATTGGTTGTGTTCATTCTACATAAGCCATTCAGCAGCAAATTAGAAAGACATTTTGCACTGATGATCCTGGCCTTTAAAGGAGAATTCAACCTAGAATAATCCACCCCGGGCAAATGCCCCTAATTTTTTACTTACCCCTCTGTGCAGATTCTGGCCTCGGAGTTCACGGCAGCCATCTTCTTTCTTTGGTCTTTTTCGGAAGTTTCGGCACATGCGTAGTTGGAGTAAATTTCCGCTCCTGAACCACTGCGCATGCACCGAAAGTCACAAAAATTTCTGAAAAAAACGGTGACTTTCGGCGCATGCATAGTTGTTTGGCACCAGAAGTCCAACTGCGCATGCGCCGAAAATGCCGTCAATACACAAAGATTACTGGAGAAGAAGAAGATGGCTGCCGTAAACTCCGAGGCCAGAATCTGCATGGAGGGGTAAGTAAAAAATTAGAGGCATGTGCCCGAGGGGGGCAGGTAGGCTGGGGGAGGGAGGGGGTCTACCAAGGGTATGGGGGGAGGGTTTTTTTTTTTTTTTTACATGTTGAATTCTCCTTTAAAGTTGTTCAGGGGAGCTCCCCATCTTGTTAAGAAGCTAAACTAAGGGGTCATCGGAAATTTCTGACCCATTTCAGGTGCTGTAAATCAACAAAAAAAAAAATAGACTGAGGCATCTTTGTTGGCACATACTTAAAGTACTATGGTCACACTCCTGCTTTAACTATAGTCATTATCCTGGTCTTTTTTAACGACACCTTATTGGTGGTTGAAGTGAAGCTGATTAAAGAATTGTTTTCATAAACGAGTTTGTTAACCAGGACGTTAATGACCCATTGCTTGTTCTGTGCTCTAATGATACCGCCACCGAATCCAGGATTGTTTTGAGCGTGAGCTTCATCTTCCTTCAAACATCGACCGGCCATGTTGTTGCCTGCCTGTAGCGAATAAATATGACCATTACACACAAGGCAAAGTTTCTATTTTAATAAATCAAGAAAAGATGTAGAGTTTCATTTTTAGGAACGTATTGTATTTCTTTTGAGGTTTTACTGTAAGCAGATTTCCCACGCAGCAGTGCACGCCACACGCCCATCGTCCGTCGCAGCTGCTTACTGGATTTTTCATGGTTTGAACACAAGTCTATTCTGACGTGTAAATTGAAAAATTATAAAACATATTTAATAATGTAAATAAAATAAAAAATCTTAAGAACGTGTTTTTTTCCCCCCCCCTTCGTGTGAAAGTAGAAGGATATGGAATGGGAAAGCATCAGAGACAGCAATGTATGTGTGTGAGGGGTGTAATGCATTATCTGCATATAATACACAAAAGCCATGAATATCCTGTAAATTATATCCTTATAAACGGTGAGTTTCTGATGTCATCAGTTATAAACGGTGAGTTCTGATGTCATTTCTGTCACATGACTCACTTAAACTTGTGTATTATAATAAATAAAGTACCCCCAGTTGCAAAATATGAGGATATTAGAAGTTACCTCGGAGTTCCATGACCTGGATAAAAACACTCGGCCTTCGGCCTCGTGTTTTTATATGGTCATGAAACTCCTCGGTAACTTATAATATCCTTATATTTTACAAGAGAGGGTACTTTATTCACTATATAAACACAGGTATAAAATCTGTTATCTAGGATTTTGTGGGGGTTTTCCAGATAAGGATCTTTTCATACAGCTTTGGTAGGTTCTATTTAGAATCTCCCAGCTACCCTGCCCGCCTGGACGGTGATCCCAAGCTCAGTCAGCAAGTAGAAGCTTTGCCAGCATCCAACGGGAAACCATTTCAGAATCCTGAGTGTAAAGCAATGCAGCACCAGGTGAGTATTCGTAGATGCATTTCTCTTGTTCACTGATGCATAACATGCGAATAAATAACTGCCACACTTTCAGTCGGCAGAGGCTTCGTTATAACTTGTGCAATGTGGGTAACGGCATGGCACAGAGACTGAACCTTCATAGTTTGTGTTCAGCTATTGTATTCAGGCTGTGCAGCTGGTCTAATATAGCAACACGGACAAAGAGAATTTCCTAGGCCTCATTTTTTTAATTCCCCGGACATACTCACAGGAGTACTAGTGCACAATTGTGGCCCTTAGTGCTCATTCAGAAAGCATTTTCATCCTGTCATATCTGTGTCCTGCACCTCGTACATAGGCCAAACCATAAGTACCGCTACCTTACCCGTGTGTCTGAATAAGAGGGTGCCTTGCCCCAAACACTACATAGTTTTCCTACCTCATGCAAGGCAAGAGCAAGGGCCTTAAATAGATACTGACACCAAAAATTAAACCATTTTTACATCTATCATAGTATTGACTTTGCATGCTACTTATAATTTTGTCATAAAGTATTTGCTTAAAGCTTTTACATTACCCATCTGACTCCCTGTGCTCGTCTATGAGGAGGCTGCCATATTTCTGCAGCAGGAGTCCGTTAGCATTAGAAAATTTTAGGCTGTGATGGGACAGTCAGGTTTAGGAACTTCAACTAACAATTATTTACAAAAACAAACCGCTCTGCAAAAAACGATCAACATGACCTATAGGTAACTTTTAATATGCATTCATGTTTAAAAAAGTAGTTTTTTAGTGTCAGTATCCCCATACACAGGCCGATAAAACAGACTCTGCAGCTTATTGGCCCATGTGTGTGGCCATCCGACGGGCTTCTCCGATTGATATCTGGCAGAAAGTCGGGCAGATCTTGATCAGGCAGGCTAAAAAATTCTACCCGATCACGGCCGCATCTATGCGTTCCCACAATCCGACCGCCTGTATTGGATCCATTATAATCTGATCATTGGGCCCTATGTGGGCATATCGGGAAGAGATCCGCTTGATTTCCCATAATGGTGTTTAAATATCTAAAGGATCTCAGACATTGCTTGTTTGTTCTATTTTGCTGATAATATTATCTATGGTAGCTTCAGCCTGATACTTGTTACTTCTTATCCAGAAACTTAGCAACACCCTGATCACATGATGCTAAAGGGCAGATTTATTAAAGAGCATGTAAAAGCAAAAAAATAAAATCCAATTTTTACTTTCTTTAATGAAAAAGAAACCTATCTCCAATATACTTTAAATAAAAAATATGTACCGTATTTATAAGAAATCTGACTGCTGTGGATAGGAATTGTCAGACGGTCCCTAACTGCTGAGCAGGGAAACAATCATACTTATGAACAGCAGGGGGAGCCCTCACCTTACTTCCCAGCCATGCAGAACTCAAGCAGCTTTGTTTATGACGATCCCTAAGCAGCCCAGACCACACTAAGCATGTGCACAGTCTTAGTCTTGCAAATATGTTTAACAAAGTTACAAGATGGTGACCCCCTGTAGCCAACTTTGAAAGCATAAATTATTTGTTTGATTAGGCTTGTGGTGCAGTAAGTTCATGTTTATATTTAGTATACAAAATACAGCATTTCTAGCCTTATTCTATTTTAGACTTTACATGCCCTTTAAGTCAGGAAAAACAATAGATAGTGTTTGGTGAATCCCCAGTGAACTGAAAGAGACACATGGAAGGGGCTAAGGCTGTCAACAGGCTTATTTTCTGAGTATAGTCATCAAAGGGTAAGTGCAGATGCAAATAAGTGAGAAAATATGAACGTACAATTAAAATTCAAAACTGGGATGATGAGGGGCCAGCAACTTTCCCAATCTGGTAAAATTCACCCTAAAGCCTAAAGGATCTGAAGCAAGGGGAATTTCGTAAGTAAGAAGAGGAGATAGGAGTTTTAGACTGATCAGTCAGCATTAAGATGCCATACTTTATTATAATTATTAACAAATATTTATAAAGCACCTGCCCAGATTTGGTTGTGCAGTTTGGTCAATTTTGACTGTCTAGACATGTACTGTATGTCATGGCATGAGCCTGAAAAGTTGGAGCTCCCCACATCCAATTGTTCTCACTGTCGCACTGAAGAAATGAAACATGCTTCCTTATGGTTCTTTGTACAAGTTTGTCAATTCAGCCTGTAGAGTTCATCATATGCTGTAGAGCAGTGATTACCAACCAGTGGCTGCCAGTCTACATAGGGGTTAACAAATAGCCAATCACAGAACTTATGTTGCAAGCCCAGGAACATGTTTCATGCTTGCATTGCTCCCCAACTCTTTTAACATCTGGATGTGGTTAATGTATAAAAAAGGATGGGAATCTCCACTGTAGATATTGGCCAACATATTTTATATATGTATAGCACTCCTAAATCCAGGAAAATGCACTATCCAGCAAGCCACAGACCCTGAGCATTGTGTATGTGGTCCTGTACCTGTATGTAAGTTTTACCTTTTCTTTTATGATAAATGGAAAAAATGTAGTTATTTAGTGACCACCTACTGACTGGTTGATACCACAAACAAGGTGAAGGGGAACTGTAGTCTTTTTGTACCTGATATAATATAGTGGTTAGTAATTTGGAAAGATTTATTAACAAACACTGGCATCTGGAAAAAACAAAAACCAGATAGGAGAACAGATTGGATTATGGGTTACAAACCTGAGGCTTGCTTCAGAACTGTAATGAAAATAGCCTCCCATTCTAAAGTGTGTACATCTTGTAAGTCTGTGGCCCCCAAGGAATTTAAATTGAGCACTGATGAGTTTTATTACGTTCCAATTAGTTTAATAGACAAGTCAGTCATTAGTCATATGGATGGCAAAGAATGTCTGCATACTTTACTGTAGATCATTTTGCTGCAATTTGGTAAAAGCCCCAGAGAAGCTGATGATGACCTCACAGCTCTTGTAGTAGCAATGCCCTACCCTACCAATCTGGGCATATGTGCAGTCCTCATCATAACACTACTGTACATGGTACAGTCCAAGAAAATTATTTTTATTGCTTATGACATGCTCTAACCACTGGCAAAGCTCCATGGAAAGTACAATATGGTGGCAAGTAGCTTCTAAAGGAAAGGCATCCAGGTAAATCAAAGAAGCAACTATTATTATACTGATGTCCTCAACTAACACTATGGGGCACATTTACTTTGCTCGAGTGAAGGAATATAATAAAAAACCTTGTTTTTTATGGCTACTTTGACCAACGAATTGGCTACTTCGACTACGACTTTGAATCGAACTAAAAATCGTTCGAATATTCGACCATTCGATAGTCAAAGTACTGTCTCTTTAAAAAAAACTTTGACCCCCTACTTCGCCACCTAAAACCTACCGAGGTGCAATGTTATCCTATGGGGAAGATCCCCATAGGCTTTCTAACAATTTTTTGGTCGAAGAAAAATCGTTCGATCGATGGATTAAAATCCTTCGAATCGAACGATTCAAAGGATTTAATCGATCAAATGATTTTTTTCATACGATTGAACTATTTCCGGTAAATTCTTCGACTTCGATGTCGAAGGATTTACATTCGGCAGTCGAATATCGAGGGTTAATTAACCCTCTATTTGACCATATGTAAATCTGCCCCTAACTGTAGCCATGAAATATTTTGGGTGATATAGGTAAAAATCATTGGTAACTGGCATGGACTAGTGTTTTCCTTGCAATTAATACCACAATGTTATAAAAAAACAAACAAACAAGGAGGTTTTGGGCAAAGGTTGGAGTTTCAAAGAGGACCTTGACCAATGGTAAAACAATCAAGGTGAGCACAGGCCAAAGGGTGGACCTCCAAAGAGACTTTGGGCAAAGGTTGGACATTCAACCAATGGTAGAACATTACAGAGGGCCTCTGGCCAAAGAGTGAACCTTCAAAAAGATTTTGCTCCTCCTCAAACTACTTTTATTGTTCTTTAAAGGAAACTATGACTAATAATGAGATTATTTTGTGATAGACAATAGATTTACTGCTACAATTGAATCATTATTTCTTTAGGTTATCTCTTCTCTATCTTCCATTATTGGAGCTTGTACCATTTAACCCCATTGGCACATAGCGTTTCATGTTTATGAAAAATGATTTTGAACCATTTATGGCGTTTTGTACTATCACATTAGAAATATATGCATAATCATTTACACCATCCCAGGCATTGCAATAATTTTGAGTATTGCTCATGAGTTAATGTGGCCACCCCTATGGTTGACAGGGGCTTAGCCTCATACCAGGTATGATTAGCATAAAGTACATGAGCCAATACTCATTAATAGCACTGGGTGATATCTAGATGTTCAAAAAACTGACTGTGATACAAAACTTGCAAAGATTGCTGGGAGAAGGGAAGCAAGAAACTTTATTATTTCAAAAAATGGTACAGACTTTTATAATGGATGATATATAGACAGTTATTAATTTCCATGAGGTGAAACGTATATTAAATGTTCAGTTTCACAATAGTTCCCCTTTAAACTTTTTTGGAAATATGTTGTCAAGGCAGAACCTTCAGCTGTGGGAAGAGAATTGCATGTAAGAGAACAGACGCAGACCAGGAAGTCATCAGAGCAGAGCCAATCAGATCTTTCCCTTTGTTTGCAAGTCAGTAGTCTCTATCAGTCTATCTTCTTACCTTCGCCCCTAAGGGCTGACCTGACAAACCTGCAGACTGTGTCTAAGCCACCAGCATCTCACAGCTCACTTTGCCGGTCCCTCAGGAACCTGACACACTGTGAATCTCTTTGCTGGTGGCATCGACATGCTGCATTTCTGTTTGCCAGGTTCTTTACCCGTCACATTTAATTGTAATCAGTAGTCTTTTGTCTGCCAGTGATGTCTATTTAGCCTGGCCTTCATTAAGTTTCCTGTGTCTGCAAATCAACTGACATGGCCGCCGTGAGTAAGGGACCGTTAGGGGTTGTCATAGAAACAATGTAAGATCATAACGGCTGATACATGAGTCCATTAAGTCATCAGGGGAGAGCCAATGAGATCTCTTTCCCTTTGTCCCTAAGGCATGGCCATCCACAGATAGGGGTGGGGGGGCACTTGTCCCTCCATAGACTTGTCCTTTATAATAAAGGATATTCTCTTGCCATATGTATGTAGGGGCCCCTATGGGTTAATCTGCCCTGCAGCTTTAAGGCCCCCACCTTTTTCTTAGAGTGATCTGCCAGGAGAGAATGACACTCCCCTGCTACACTGCTATATAGTGTGTGTAGGGAGTGGCCTCTTCCTCTTTGGCCTGTGGATGGTGATCCAGCTGGGTGTGCTCAGGGGAGCCTGGGTACAGCTAGGCCCAGAATGGCCCATGTGCTTTGGAGAAGAAGTCGGGGACCAGGAAACCCCGTGAATGAGGAATAGTTACACTAGGGCAGACTTGTCATAGTCTCTCTAGGAGAGAAAGGCAGAGAGGTGAGAGAGAAAGAGCAGCTGAAGCTCCAACAAGGATTTGCAGTAAGGGAGTAGCTTCCCAGAGGCTCTGTGTGTTGCCTCCAGTCAGGGACCTCAGTGAAGAGGGACTGTAGGGTAGAAGCTGCTTTCCTGACAACTTCCAGGAGGGAATGTGTGTGAATACTGCAAATGCCTAATGGAGATCTTTCCTCTGTGAGAAATGCCTAATGCCTGCAGCTCTGTGTGAGAAATGTGCTATTGCCTCAGCTCCTGCGTGACTACTAAACCTGTGGTCACTTGCCTCGTGCATAGTTAAATAAACCGTTTTCTGTTTTACTGCAAGAACCTCCTGGCGCCCATCTTTTGTTGTATGCACAGTAGCCTGGGGGGGATGTAGTTGCACTACACCATAGAGGGAACACTTCCACATGGCGAAGGCCCTGACCCTGTTGTGTGAAGTCGCAGTGTAACCCATGCTACTACTGCTAGCTGGACAGTTTAACTATTTGTGTGCTATGCAGCCCAAATAGGTGTTACATGTATATTTATTTTTTTGTTCTTTTTTTACATGAACACATTTCTTAAAATTACCATTAAGAATCTGCAATAATCCTATAAAAGGCTTAAATCTTGTGGTTAGCACCCCTTTAAATAATGGACCATCCCAATGCCTATTCCAATGAAGTTCCTGTTAATGAGTGTAAGGGCAACTGTGTTTAAGAAGGTCTGACAAACCCTGTGTGTGTGAGAGTTATAGAGACTATAACAAACCTATGTATAGCTCTGTAACTACATTTATTATTGAATCTTATATGCACAAGTTGTCCGTGGGTTTTGCCTTAAACCATTCTTTTAGTGCATCCGCCACAAAGCACATTAACCCCTACAGTTATTTGCCCCGCTGCTCCATTGAATCCCCCACCTATCCATGTTCTCACTCTATTCACTGTCCTTTTACCCTTTCCCCTCTCATTCTGCTGAGTTACCTTCACACTCACCTCTCCATCTCTAATCACTCTCTGCCTCACTCTTTATACATAGAAATATCTATAATAAATATTTTTGCACTTCACCCCCTCTCCCCTGAATCCATATTTTGGATGACTCTTATCTTTAAACCTTCTGCCACTTTGGGAACAAAGCAGCTTTCCCCTAGACTGAAATAGAATGTATAGACATAGTTTCTATACTAGTGACATTTTGTTGTGCACAACCTCTTCCTGCTGTTATTACTCTACTTTATGTACAATAGAACCCCCATTTTACATTTTTCAGGGGACCGGAATAAATGGTGTAAAGTCAGGAAATGATGCGTTATGTATAGTTGGGACTACAAAAAAATTGTACAGGCATGGGACCAGTTATCTGGAAACCCGTTATCCAGAAAGCTCCAAATTACGGAAAGGTTGTCTCCCATAGACTCCATTTTATTCAAATAGTCCAAATTTTGAAAAATGATTTCCTTTTTCTCTGTAATAATAAAACAGTAGCTTGTACCTGAGCCAAACTAAGATATCATTAATCCTTATTGGAAGTAAAACCAGCCTATTGGGTTTATTTAATGTTTACATGATTTTCTAGTAGACTTGAGGTATGAAGATCCAAATTACGGAAAGATCCATTATCCGGAAAACCCCAGGTCCTGAGTATTCTGGATAACAGATCCCATACCTGTATGACATTGAAAAACTTAAAATTAGAGGCTTCGCTGTATGTATCCAGCTGTAACTAGAACTCTAGAGGGACAAACATTCTACAAACCACTGGCTAGTAATTGTGCTAAGAAATAGAACTTACCAATTGCTGTCCTGGCAAACAATGCGTTTGTGTCACGAATAGAGTTGCCACCAGGCTGGTATTTTACCGGCCTAGCCGGTAAAACACCTGCCAAGGCCGGGGCCGGTATTACAAAGTTACCGGCAATGCAATACCCTTTTAAAAAAGCCCCTGGCCTGCCCCCAATTCTCAAAGAACTTACCTTTTTTCCAGCGCTGTGCGATGTTGCTCCGCCCCTTTTGCAGCGCACCACTTAGCCCTGCCCCCTTTTAGCATCACAGACAGCCCCTTTTTGGTGCCAGCCCCCCACTGGCCGACAAAATTTTTTAATAAAGGTGGCAACCCTAGTCACGAATAGAATGGCAATGCTATACATGTGCAACAGCTACTACTTTATATATTTATAGAAAAGCTGTTAGGTTTGTGTGGAAAGCAAAATAATGGTACAAGTAATTCCTTGCCCCCCCGGAAAGTTTTCTACGGATGCCCATGGCAATGGGTAACTACTTTCACACATAAAAAACAGAATACAATATACAGGTGTGGGACAATTCACTGAGTATGAAGGGGGCCACAAACATCCGCAGTACTGTGATGCATCTTTTTATTCCAACATGTTCCGAGTCGACAAAGACCCTTTTTCAATGGATTTACTTGAAGTTGGATTAGTAATTCCATTCAGTAGACGCCTGCCCTGTGGGAACCTTGTGAGGATTTTCTTTGCACCCAAGAAAATGCATAAAGCAAATTGTAAATACATCTGGAAAAAGTACAAACTCAAGAGGCCACATGTGAGAGAAAAGGAGAATGTCTCTTACATTTAGGGGCCGATTCATCAAGGGTCGAATATTGAGGGTTAATTAACCCTCGATATTCGACTAGGAATTGAAATTCTTCGACATCGAAGTTGAAGGATTTAGCGCAAATTCTGCGATCGTACGATCGAAGGATTATTCCTTCGATCGAACGATTAAATCCTTCGAATCGAAGGATTTGAATCCAACGATCGAAGGAATATCCTTCGATCAAAAAAACTTAGGCAAGCCTATGGGGACCTTCCCCATAGGCTAACATTGACTTCGGTAGCTTTTATCTGGCGAACTAGGGGGTCGAAGTTTTTTTTAAAGAGACAGTACTTCGACTATCGAATAGTCGAACGATTTTTACTACGAATCCTTCGATTCGTAGTCGAAGGTCAAACTAGCCCATTCGATGGTCGAAGTAGCCCAAAAAACACTTCGAAATTCGAAGTTTTTTTACTTCGAATCCTTCACTCGAAGTTAATGAATCGGCCCCCTAGGCTTGTAGTGCAGCAACTGGAGGGCCATCTATCATCTGACTAATAAAAATTACTTCCATTTATTATATAATTTCACCAGGTAAGGTTCCTGGTTAAAAATTGCCCACTGACACTTCTAGGACACTCGTACTGATGGCACAATTGTTTTAAAAAACAAAAAAAACGACTGTGCCCCAAAACCGCAGTGCAGGCTCTTTTAGCGCACACCTTTGGTTGAGGAAAATATTTTTGCCCAGCAGGTGCCCTTTAAGGCACCCCTTCTAAGTCTGAGGCTCTCTGCCCTACCCAAGAATTGCTTTGTGTTTGTAATTATGTAAACATGGCGGCTGTTCTGAACCTTCTGTAGTTCAATCATCAGAACCCCAACCCTTTGTCAGCTATACTATTTACTGGAGCAGCAAATGATTGGAGCAATTTAGATGCTTCAGTATGACCTCCTAATGTCTAAGGTGTACACTGTACTCATTCTTCAGCCTATTCCATTATCTGCTGGCTGCTCTGTCAGCTCACCCCAAAACTTGCAGTCTGAGGCTCCATGAACTGTCCCAGAATAGTTGCCTGTACACAGACAGTATCACTTACCATTGCTAGTATTCCACTGATAACAATAATGTGATAACAAAAATACTTCCTATTTTCATAGGAATCTTGAGGACATGGATGAAAAAGAAGGCGCAGGATGATGTGTAAGATTGCTAATTCAAAATGAATCTAGAGTGTTGGGAAAAAACACAGGAAAGCAATACAGCCTAGCTCAGCTGCTATGGATACATGAAACAGCAGCTCCAGCAATATAAGGGTCTTTCTTCACTACTAGTAAAACTGATGGCCTCATTCATTTAGGGTGCTTCCGCCATGTGGAGATTGTGCTATGCACTTATAATCCGCAAGTACAGTCTACATAAACTAATCACAGTAATGTAAAAAAAAAAAATGTCATAAATGTCTAGCTAGTGTTTAACCATTGGGAATACGGTATGTACAAGTAAAGATCCAATATGCTTCATGAAAGTTTAAAGGATGCAAAACATCCACCTTCAAATGTTTTCTACAGTTTTAGTACCTAATTAAAGGGCACCTTTTATAGCATAACTATTTCCGCCTCCAGAAGTTCAGGCTAATAGAGCCCACCCTTCACAAAACAATATTATTTTTGCCAGAAAATGCCCCTTGTGAGTTCTATTCCACCGACATTTGTAAGGGAACGCTCAGTTCCATGTTGGGTCATGGACACATGCATGAGGAGCAGATGCCCCAGTTCACTCATAGTTGCCTGCCTGTGACATGTGATTGGCGCAGAGTCTACATATCCTGCATTACACACATGCATAAAGTGACAAGCTGGGCACTCACGCATTTTGAGCACCTGCACTGGAGCTCCCTCCTGGTTTCAAGAATGGTGTTCGCAAGGGGCATTTAATGTTTACCGCAACTAATTTTTCTATGATAGGGGACATAGCAACATAGTTATGAATTTTGCTGTAATAGGTGTTCAAAAGCTATCATATATTTCTGCTACATCTTTGCTGTTTGGCACAATATGTCCACAGGCACATATCTGTTAGAAAACAAAAAGTGTTGCCTCCAATAAGGATTAATTATATCTTAGTTGGGATCAAGTACAAGCTACTCTTTTATTATTACAGAGAAAAAGGAAATCATTTTTAAAAATGTAATTATTTGGATAAAATGGAGTCAATGGGAGACTTGATTGAAGAATATAAATTGTGCAGAGGTGCATGTACCAGTACTGCAATATACTTTTAAACAAAATGGAACACCAGTACCCTGTTGTGCTTCAAACAGGGATCCAAACAGAGTTTTGATTGGCTGTGCAGTGTCTGAAGCACCTTGCAATAAAAGTTGGGATTACCCTGTTTGAAGCATAACAAGGTACTGGTGTCCATTTTGTTGAAAAGTCTATGGGAGACTGCTTTTCCATAATTCAGAGCTTTCTGGATAACAGGTTTTCGTTTAACAGATCCTGTACCTGGAAACATTGCCTCCGCTCTGGTGCAGGCAGACACGGCGCATGTCCCTGCTTAATAAAAAATCTCAAATTTTTGCTGATATCTGCCATGTTTTGCCATCCAGGCAGAGACAATGCTTCCAGGTGCAGCAGGGACATCAATCAGGGCAGCAGCAGAGGAGCGGATTTCCCTAGTCTGGCACTAGCCTTAAATTTTCTGCATTTTAGATAAGCAATGTCAATATAATGCACGCATATGGACAGTATCACCCTGTTTTAACATCAAATCAAAGAGGGCTGTTAGGCACCATTTCAAAGGAGTCGTTTGCCTTTCAGTTAACTTTTAGTATGTTATAGAATGGCCAATTTGAAGCAACGTTTCATTATTTTTATAGTTTTTTAATTATTTGCTTTTTTCTTCTGATTCTTTCCAGTTTTCAAATGGGGGTCACTGACCCCATCTAAAAAAAACAAATTCTCTGTAAATCTACAAATGTATTGTTATTGCTTCTTTTTATTGCTCATCTTTATATTCAGGCCTCTCCTATTTATATCCCAGTCTCTTATTCAAATCAGTGCATTGTTGCTAGGGTAATTTGGATCCTAGCAACCAGATTGCTGAACTAGCAATTTGGAAAGTGGTCGAATAAAAAGCTAAATTACTAATGTAGCGCTATAGTAAATTGTGTGTTATTTACACCACTATTTAGCTCCACTCCCAATAAATGTGCACCGGATGAGATCTGTAATCTTAGGGAGTGAGCCCTCGCAACGGTGTGGAGGCAGGGTGTAGTGCAACTGTAACTGGATTCAGGGTATAATAATTGGGCGCCAGTGGTTCTTATAACTTAAACATGAACGGGTTTATTGAACATACACAATCCTCAGTGGAGTATACAATAGAGCATGACAGGATTTAGCTTCACATTGAATAGGCAATACTCACAGCACCATATGGTCAGTAATAGTCCCCACAGGCAAGAGGACAAGCTCAGCAGCAATAAAGGTACAACCAGCTTTCAGCCTTTTCCCTAAGTGGAACCTGAGGATAATCTATCTACCCTGTTCCTATACACTTCGTCCTTACTTCTGGGCTATTAGTACCCGGGATCTTAATCCCTCTGACTCTCCTCGTCGGAGCCTGGAGCTGCTCAGCTATATAACCTGTCTGTCTGTTACTCCTAGAGTAACCTATAATGGTGAGTAGCCTATTCTTACTAGACCTGACCTGTCTAGGGTCCACAGAGCTCTACCTGCCTGTTCAGGTCAGAGCCAGCACAAGATGGACGACTGAAAGCATGGCTTCAGAGCAGAAAGAGCAAACAGTACCCCTCCCAACTGTATTTTAGGATCCAAATAGGTGTCCATAACAATGAGGGACTGCCTGCACAAAATACTAGGGGGTGGCTATTTTACACATCCCTACACTAAAAAAAACAGATAATAAAAAATGAAAAGCTGTTGCAAATTGCCTCAGAATATCACTCTCTACATCCTACTAAAATATCATTTAAAGTTGAACAATCCCTTTAATATAAGTTAATGAACGTTATGTTAAAATTGAATGTAAACTGACTATTTAGGGCCAATCGTTGGTACCGGGCTGCCTAAATAAAATACTGAATCCATTTGCCATAAATTATATTTATGTAACTTTTCATTAACATAACAATTTTAGCTCTTAAGTGGAGTAATGTAAAAAAAACACTTAAAATGACATTGATCATCCTTATACTGTATAAATGAATAGAACGGAAAACATTGTATTCGGTTTAAACTTATTTATTGATATAGTACAGGGAAAATCTCACAGATGAAAGAATGTCGATTTGTTTAGTCGACCCGTCTTTTTCATCTTTCTTATGTGATAATGCTTCTAATGTCTCTCCATCAGAATACAATGCCCCTTTTTACTGTTCCTCAACTTCTTCTTCCTCAACTTCTTCTTCCTCAACTTCTTCTTCCTCAACTTCTTCTTTCTCAATTTCTTCTTCCTCAATTTCTTCTTCCTCAACTTCTTCCTCCCCATCTGATTCCTCTTCATTCTCTGCTTTCTCAGAAGGAGCTTTCTCAACTTCCGTACCAGTTAATTCCTTGTTCTTTCTGCACAGACATAACAAGGGCACAGGGTTTTAAAGCCTCCTAAATCAAAGCTTGGTAATAAACTGGGTCATAGGAGCCTGATAATAAAGTTACAGATTATATATGCCTAAATCCAAAATATGTTTTTTTCATTTGGTGCAAACAACTTCTTGTGTTTTCTGTTGTACTGAACTATGGAATGGTTTAGAAATCTATCTCCATATTAGTGTGCGTATGAAATGTTACAGTTCTAGTGACTAGGGATGCCCTGAATCCAGCATTTGCCTGAATGTGACTTCACACAAGTCTCTCTTTACACCAGATGCAATTAGGGGTTGGCCGAATCTTTTGTGGAGGATTCTGTGCATCCCTACCCGTCACACCTGTTGAAGTCCCACTTGTTAAATGGTCAAGCCAGTCCTTGCATGTACTGAATTGTCTCCCATTTACATGGGAATATATGAAAGATGTGGGCTTAGCAAACCTACAGAATTGAATTCAAGCATACATACCCATTAGAGCTTGCTATTGGAGTTGTTTCTACTGGGTTTTCTACATCACCAAGTGGCACTTTCTTCCGAAGTTTAAAATATAGAACCCTGAAAAGAAAAAGAAAAGTTACACAAATACAAGTCTCACATTTCCCTATCTATCGTGTTTCAGAGGGGATCATGAGATTTCTGATGAGATGCAGCTGGGGAGAACTTTTAGAAAGCTGTGGGCAAAGTTGTCCTAACTAGGTCTGGTTTATACCTTTCTTTCTAAATAAATAACAAAAAAAGACTTACCATGCAACGACTCCCAACACAGAGAATGCAGTAAGTATAGCTCCAACAACCAGCACTATAATAAGGGCTACAGTCTCATTGCCGTTGAGTTTAGGGAGGATGTACCAGCTGATAAAATCACTTCCATTTATAGATGTTACTGTCGTTGGAAGTGTCGTAGTGATTTGAGTGGTGGTCGTAGTGATTTTAGTGGTGGTCGTAGTGATATGAGCGGTGGTTGCTGTTGGCTCCTTCTTTCTTTCCTTTCAGGTTTCTGGCATCATTCCCTCTATTATGTGATATTGTAGCCTGTGATGTCCCTGCCAAAACAAAATGGAGAACATGAATCTCTGTGTGTCATGCAGATCTAGGCTCCCTGAGATTTTGTTCCTGACTTTTATTACCCATCTTTTAAATACAATGAGAATAGCACCTGTGCTTTCCACCTACATCAACATTGTAACATACAATTTACATCACAGAGTTTTTTCTCATATACAATGGGTAGCAAAGTGAATCAATATTACAATTTATATCCCCCCACTAAATAGATTTTTCCCCATTTAACATACTTGTTTGCAGATTCATAACTCTGATTTTGATTGATGGAACAGGCTCAAACAGCTTTCCTTTGACCTTCAGGCGGACCATGTATGTGCCGCTGTCTTGGGTTGTGGTGTGGCGGATGACCAAAGAACAGTTCCCTCTTGAAATCTCAGACACGAAAAGGTCGTAGAGATCCAGTAGATCAGGTGAGGGCGTTGTCACCTGGTTTTCTTTTAGGCGTATTAGAGGGACGTACTTGTCCTTACCCACTGGGATTTTGCCCCACTCAAGCTCTACTTTGAGAGGGTTGAGCTGACGCTTTGTGTGGAATGAACAGGGTATGATATTCCTGGTGCCGAGCTGCAGCGTCATTTTGGGTTTGAACAGGGTTAAATATTGCACCTTTACAGCTGAAAGAGAAGGATAAACATTAAATTTTTGAAGGTTACAGTACAATCTCTAGCAGACAACTTATTCCTATAGGGGCCTGAAACCATGGGTCGTAACTACAGAGGAAGCAGACCCTGAGGCTGCAGGGGGCCCAGGAGGCATAGGGGCCCATGAGGATCTAATTCATATACATTTCAATAAATATTGGTAAAACAGGACAACCTCTGGATATGTTGGGGGCCCTAAAATTAATTTGCTGTGGGGCCCAGTAACATCTAGTTACACCACTGCTGAAACCCTTTCCTTAAAGCATTTGTGCAAGAGGATTTCATATAGTTCTAAAGGGACAGCCAGTGGAAAAAGAACATTTTTCATGCTAGTGTTGCTCCCCAACTCCTTTTACTTCTGAATGTTGCTCACGGGTTCAAAAGGTTGGGGATCCCTGTTCTAAAGGGACAGCCAGTGGAAAAAGAAATAAAACCCTCTATTTACCTGACGTTGAATGTAAAAACAATCCAGTTATGATGATAAAGATGATCATGATGATTGAGTGTTTGTTCTGCACAAAGACACAAAGAACTTGGGTTAGAAACATATTAAAGATATATTAGCATGTCACTGGCTAAAATAACATGATGCCAAAATGAAAATGGGGCATCAAATCGGTATATATACATATGCATACATACACAGCTATATATACAGTATATACAATTCTTATACTCACAGTTTTGTGATTAATGTTTAGAAACATGGTGTATCCACAGACAACAAAGTTGCGTGTTGCACCATAAACCTCTAAACACGAAATGACCTGTGTGTCAGGCTTACTGTTTAACAGTTTCTCAACTGATGATGTCATAATGATCTGTGATTCAGGCTCAATGTTCAATAGCTTCTAAGCTGATGATGTCATAATGATCACACCAGGCTGATGATGTCATAATCATCATTCCCTAGTGTGTTAGTTAAAAGCAGTAATTAAACGACAGTAACCTCTAAGCACAAAATGACCTATGTTAACCATTATATTTTACAGCTTCTAGGCTGTTGATATCAGAATCATAGTTGAGGCTTTAGATTAATATGTGAATCTTAGCTGCTAGGTTGATGATGATGTTACAATGATAATACCTTGTGAAGTCAAAACCAATAAATAAAGACAATAACATTAAAACATGATATATATATGTGTGTGTGTGGAACATTAGAAATCACAGGGCCCCATACAGCAATGTTCATTGCCTAAGCTACCGGTTCGGGGCACGGCACCCGGGCCTCCTGGCCAATTTGGTGAGTGTAAGCTCTGCTGACCATTTATAACACTGAAGTTTATTTGGTAACCTTTCAAGCGACAGACCTGGGGTTTGGACACCCAGGTCAATTTTTCTACTCGGTGAGACGCTACCCAGTAGTTGTTTTCCGTCACTGAATGTTTTAAGCACGATTATATCTTGAAGCTTTTTGATAACAATTCTTTAAGTGGTTATTGAGAGAGATTAGAGCCAGCAGTTTCCTTTCTTATGTCCCGTACAACAACGCCCATATACAATTTCTACACAGAAATAGCAAAAGAGAAAGTGTAACATAGAAAAATCAAAATGGAGAGGAATTTAAATTTTAAGAGCAAAATGGGGGAGGTTTAAAAAATTGGGGAGAGAAGGGTGGGGCAGCAGAAAAGCACAGAAGGCAAAGGGGGAGAAGGAAGAAGGGAAAAAAGCACAGATTACTTGCCATTACTTGAGTTATGATTGTTATGTTTTGAATTTAAACCAGTATAATAATAATATCCCTGTCCATCTCGAAGGAAAGTCACTTTAAAACCTCTACCTCATCCAATTTCTTCAGATTATGTACAGTGGTGTGAAAAACTATTTGCCCCCTTCCTGATTTCTTATTCTTTTGCATGTTTGTCACACTTAAATGTTTCTGCTCATCAAAAACCTTTAACTATTAGTCAAAGATAACATAATTGAACACAAAATGCAGTTTTTAAATGAAGGTTTACGTTATTAAGGGAGAAAAAAAACTCCAAATCTACATGGGCCTGTGTGAAAAAGTGATTGCCCCCCTTGTTAAAAAATAACTTAACTGTGGTTTATCACACCTGAGTTCAATTTCAAAGGTTATAAAGCCATTTCTAAAGCTTTGGGACTCCAGCGAACCACAGTGAGAGCCATTATCCACAAATGGCAAAAACATGGAACAGTGGTGAACCTTCCCAGGAGTGGCCGGCCGACCAAAATTACCCCAAGAGCGCAGAGACAACTCATCCGAGAGGCCACAAAAGACCCCAGGACAACATCTAAAGAACTGCAGGCCTCACTTGCCTCAATTAAGGTCAGTGTTCACGACTCCACCATAAGAAAGAGACTGGGCAAAAACGGCCTGCATGGCAGATCTCCAAGGAGCAAACCACTTTTAAGCAAAAAGAACATTAAGGCTCGTCTCAATTTTGCTAAAAAACATCTCAATGATTGCCAAGACTTTTGGGAAAATACCTTGTGGACCGACAAGACAAAAGTTGAACTTTTTGGAAGGTGCGCGTCCCATTACATCTGGCGTAAAAGTAACACAGCATTTCAGAAAAAGAACATCATACCAACAGTAAAATATGGTGGGGGTAGTGTGATGGTCTGGGGTTGTTTTGCTGCTTCAGGACCTGGAAGACTTGCTGTGATAGATGGAACCATGAATTCTACTGTCTACCAAAAATCCTGAAGGAGAATGTCCGGCCATCTGTTCGTCAACTCAAGCTGAAGCGATCTTGGGTGCTGCAGCAGGACAATGACCCAAAACACACCAGCAAATCCACCTCTGAATGGCTGAAGAAAAACAAAATGAAGACTTTGGAGTGGCCTAGTCAAAGTCCTGACCTGAATCCTATTGAGATGTTGTGGCATGACCTTAAAAAGGCGGTTCATGCTAGAAAACCCTCAAATAAAGCTGAATTACAACAATTCTGCAAAGATGAGTGGGCCAAAATTCCTCCAGAGCGCTGTAAAAGACTTGTTGCAAGTTATCGCAAACGCTTGATTGCAGTTATTGCTGCTAAGGGTGGCCCAACCAGTTATTAGGTTCAGGGGGAAATTACTTTTTCACACAGGTTTGGATTTCTTTTCTCCCTAAATAATAAAAACCCTCATTTAAAAACTGCATTTTGTGTTTACTTGTGTTATCTTTGACTAATAGTTAAATGTGTTTGATGATCAGAAACATTTTGTGTGACAAACATGCAAAAGAATAAGAAATCAGGAAGGGGGCAAATCGTTTTTCACACCACTGTATGTATTTAGGGGCAGATTTGTCAAAGATCAAGATATCTCCCTTAGCGTTCTATGATTTATCAATTTAGTGTTTTCTTCTTATACTTCCCAGAACCTCAAAGGAGACCAGAGCCAGCCTATCAAATGGGCAAACCGGCTGTTTATATTACTAAATAATTCAATGGATTTACTTGAAGTTAGATTAGTAATTCCATTCAGTGGACGCCTGACCTTGTGAGAATTTTCTTTGCACCCAAGAAAATGCATAAGGCAAATTGTAAATACATCTGGAAAAAGAACAAAGTCAAGAGGCCACATGTGAGAGAAAAGGAGAACGTCTCTAACATTTAGATATCTCTGGCTCTTGGTAGAACTACCATAGTCAAAGCTTGCGAGGGGGCATTGCTTGTGAGGTCTTTTGAAATTATTTAGGGCATAACTGTGTATTTTACACAAAATAGAATGAATCCAGTGCACTGCCAATTGCTGTTTTACATGAAGAATGCTTCTATCCCCTTGAGTATAGATGTACCGCACATCAATATTTAACCACAAAAGAGAGGAGAGAACTCAAATGCAGATTTACTGCTGTGAATTAGTGTTTATTGTCGACTGACAAACAACATATTTCGGGCCTTCAGTGCCCTTTCTCAAGTGTTACAAAACCAGATACATGGTAATAATTTAAAACACACATCACCACCCCCTAGTAGTCCAATCCCTGTTGATATATAAATTAACAAGGCTGAATAGCCACAGGTGTTAGTAGTAGAATGTCATCATAGTGATCTTGGGATCGAGCAACCTGTGTGGGTATACACCCAATGTGCAAATCAAGTCCATACCTATTAAATAACAATTATTATTAAAAACAGACTGTTCAAGATGTAGCGGTACTGCCTGCCAAAAAGCTAGCCTACCACAATTATCTCAATATAAAGAATTCGGTTTAAATATACTAAAAACAAACAGTAGAGGACATGTAGAATTATAGGCTGTAGACCTTACCAGTTTATCTGAACGGTAGCTTTAAATATTCGCATAATGAAACTTCAATATATTCATACAAGTTCAATATCTGCAAATTAGAATGAAGTAAATAATTAGTGCTATTGATACGGTTTCAGGCTCCAAGCATCATTTAGACCAGTGGTCCCAAACCAGTAGCTCGTGAGCAACATGTTACTCTCCGATCTCTTGGATGTGGCTCCCCATGGCCTCAAATCAGGAGCTTATTTTTGAAGTTTTGGTTGCATAAAATCTAGATGTACTGCCAAACTGAAGCCCCTGTAGACTGCCAGTCTTCATGGAGGCTACTGCAAGTCAAAATGTTGCGGCACACTTCAAAGGCCAAATGATCGCTTCTGTTTTCACTTAAAAGAATCGCCTTAATTTGTTACATTGATAAAAGAATGGACAACATCAGCTCAAGGTCTGACGCGTTTCATATTTACATACTTCCTCGGAGACTTGAGCATGCTCAATTCAAATCCACCACTTATACCCACACTGGAGTGCACAGACGTAATCAATATGTTAATTAACTGCACCTCTACAAAAATAATTTAAAAACATTGCTTTGCTCCAACAGAGCTAAATTCATGTGCTGATGTTTTCTACAATACATAGTATAATTATAGTAGTTCCTACAATTCATTAGTTTATACTATCATTTCAATAAATTAAAGTAAAAGTTGTTTTCTTTAATGAAAATTCTCATAAAATATGTTTTCATGGAGGCTATTAAATGGTCAATCACAGTACTTATTTGGTACCTTCAGGAACATTTTTCATGCTTGTGTTGCTCCCCAGCTCCTTTTAAATCTGAATGTTGCTCACAGGTAGAAAATGTTGGGGATCCCTGATTTAAAAAGGGTCCATGTCGACTCGAAACATGTTGTGGAAAAGTTGCAGCACAGTACTGCGGATGTTTGTGGCCTCCTTCACACTAAGTTAATTGTCGAATAATTGGCTTTTATGGTGTGACCTAACTAAGAAGGCGAGCCCACTTAATAAGAAGTTAAGGGACGTGCTGGGAAAACTGCATAAGATTGATACAGGTATGGGACTTGTTATGCAGAATGCTGGGGACCTGGGGCTTTCCAGATAATACATCCTTCCATAACGTGGATCTTCATACCTTAAGTCTACTAGAAATTCATGTAAACATTAAAACAACCCAATAGGCTGGTTTTGCTTCCAATAAGAATTAATTATATCTGAGCTGTGGAGTTTGTTTACCCATAAGACTTCCCTTTGTTTCAGGCTTAGAAGGGACTCACGTTTCTGATTAATGAAGGGTTAGATCTTCTATTGCCTCCAAAATGAATAAGCATGAACCACTTCCACATAATGCCTAGTTACTGGGGACTGATTATAAAATACATTGAGGATTTTTGTGTTGTGTGATAGTCTGTATCTTATGCATTTTGTATGGTTTAAGCAAGTAAATCATAGTTTGTGATTGGCAGCCCCCTCAATTACCACACTGTCTACAGCTCAGACATTATTGTATGCGTCTTTATAGAAGCATTAGGGTAACACGCGAAGATTTAGTCACCCATTGATAAATCTCCTCTTCTTGGGAGACAACTAATCTCTCCGAACTGCCTCCTGCCAGCTAGAATTTAAATCGCCGGCAGGATGGCAGATCTCTCTGTTTTCCGAAATCGCCCGAAGTTTCCTCGTGATGCAACTTTGGAAAACGAAGTGCACCGATTGCCATCCCGCCGGCAATTTACATTTTAGCCAGGGGAAGGCAGTTCGGGGAGATTAGTCGCCCCCCAAAGAAGAGATTTGTCGCTGGGCGACTAAGCTCCCCGAATCTGAGCATGTCTCTGCCCTTATCTAAACATACAGGGAATGTACTCTCCATACATCTAGGGATGTCAACTTTAACTGGTGGTCTATTTCTGGGCAAGTAGATAAAGTTTCCTCTTCACTTCTAAAAATAAACTAGCCAAAAATTGTACTTCAAACAAAAAAGGCCATTTTATTTACAATTTTATAAAAAAAAAAAATACACGAAACCATGAAGCAGGATCAGAAACAAATCAACGACATAGTAAATAAAATCAAAGCTTTTCTTTAAGGAGTTCCACTTCCATTCCTGGCAAAACAAAAGACAAAAAATAAACCCTGTAAATTGTACAAAACTGCGGAGACAAAAGGAGAGTCAGGAGGCCATTTGATTCCAACAGCAGCTGTAAAATAGGATAAAAAGAATTATGGACATGTTTAATGCCTAAATTAACTGAACAATTACTAAAAGTAATTAGTTCTGTGAATTAAAGTGGACCTGTCAAACAGACATAAAAAGCTGTATAATAAATGTCCTTTTCAAATTAAACATGAAACCCAAATTACTTTCACTTTCCATTCAGCACTTCCTAGATGTCACTGCTCTCCACACATTCCCCCCAGTTCTCTTCACCATTTAATTGTGTAGCCAGGACATGGGGATGGACATCACGTCCCACATTCTGGTGCACAAACAAGATTCTGAGATGATGCAAAGCTTGTCTTAATAACAGTGTCCACAAAATGGCTCCTGCCTGCTATAATTATGAATTCCCAGACTGAAGGAAACAAGATTCAAATAATTTTTACAGTGTAATTAAAGTTCATTTTGCTTGATTAACATGATAAAATAGGATTTGGAATTTTTTTTTTTAAGTCATACACTAAAAAAAGGGATAAGAAGCCATATCCAACTACAGGAGGAACTAGGATTTATGAGATCCAAGACTGGCCCATTATAACCCTAATGATATGGAGATGCAGATTGAGAGCACGTCAACACATTGCACAAATGCATGACAAAACATGGACCCCATTATAATTAACATACTTTACACAGCACACACGTTAACATGACAATGATTTAAAATCACACTCAATGTACTTAAAGGGATACTGTCATGGGGAAAAAAAAAAATCTTTTCAAAATGAATCAGTTAATAGTGCTGCTCCAGCAGAATTCTGCACTGAAATCCATTTCTCAAAAGAGCAAACAGATTTTTTTATATTCAATTTTGAAATCTGATATGGGGCTAGACATATTGTCAATTTCCCAGCTGCACCAAGTAATGTGACTTGTGATCTGATAAACTTCAATCACTCTTTACTGCTGTACTGCAAGTTGGAGTGATATCACCCCCCCTCCCTTTTTCCCCCCCCGGCAGCCAAACAAAAGAACAATGGGAAGGTAATCAGATAACAGTTCGCTAACACAAGATAACAGCTGCCTGGTAGATCTAAGAACAACACTCAATAGTAAAAACCCATGTCCCACTGAGACACATTCAGTTACATTGAGAAGGAAAAACAGCAGCCTGCCAGAAAGCATTTCTCTCCTAAAGTTCAGGCACAAGTCACATGACCAGGGGCAGCTGGGAAATTAACAATAGGTCTAGCCCCACGTCAGATTTTAAAATTGAATATAAAAAAATATGTTTGCTCTTTTGATAAATGAATTTCAGTGAAGAATTCTGCTGGAATAGCACTATTAACTGATGCGTTTTGAAAAAAAACATGTTTTCCGATGACAGGATCCCTTTAACATTACAAAGCACCCTCATTACACACCCAACATAAAAATTCCATAGCACCAAACAGGGCCGCCATCAGGGGGGAGGGGCAGGGGGCCTGAAAGGGCACCCGGCAGTGCTGCACTTTTAAAAGCGCCGGGCCCCCCTTGACAGCGACGAAGCCGTGTGGCCATTTCCGAAGTCCCAAACAACCGAAATGCGGAAGTGCCGAAGTCCTGAAACGGAGAAAAGACCCGAAAAAATAGCCGAAATTTAAGTCTTGAAGCGGCGAAAAGACCCAAAATCACAAAAGGAGGCGAAGTTGAAGTCCTGAAGCCACAAGTTCAATTCTACTGAACACCAATTTGTGTTTTTTTATATTTAATCCCCTGGCCACCAATGTATTATTTTAATATTCTATAGGCCCCTGCCACCAATCTTTTTCTTAAAAAAATATCCCAAACTTGTAAAAGGGGGCCCTGGCGCTAATGTTTATTTTTAACTTATAGGGGGCCCTGGTCACCAGTTATTTTTTGTAACTTGTAGGGGGGGCCTGACCATCAATTTTTTTATTTATAAGGGGGCCCTGACCATCAATAACTTTTTACAACTTGTGTGGTCTTTTAACCGTTGTGTGGAGTGGGCTGGATCTGGGCGTTGTTGTACGGGGCCCTGTGATTTCTAAATTCTAATGGCAGCTCTGGCACCCAAAAACACAAAACAGCCTAAAAGGTAACCCCTGGAATCAAGAGGCACAGTGAACCCCCCACACCACAATCATCCAGTCACACTGAAGCCCCCGAACATCCAGAGGCACAGTGACCCCTCCCAAACATACACGAAAATACTTAGAGGTATATTGACCCAGGAAGAATCAGCAGCACAATCAGTAACCCCACCCCATCAGCCCCACACGCTGTACAAAACGTACATTAAGCGCTTAGCAACCCCGGGGATTCATTTTCAGGCCCTATGAAAAGTTCGCAGCCTGCCGCCAGTCAGGAATCCATTATCGCTTTACGCTTATTTGAATTTACCGCTCAATAATAGCTCATCCGCGAAAGAGCGGTCACGTGGTAGGGTCATGTGACCGTGACGTCACCAGGATCCCGAGGGTAGGAACTGGACGCTACCTTTTACTCTGCTGTCTGTACTCGACTTGTCGCGCACTTTGGAGGGAGGTGAAAGGGTCGCGGGAGCGCGCAAATTCGGGACTGCGCGGAAGTAGCCGGCGGTCGCCGAATGGAGAAAGATATTTTGACCACCCTCAAGATCATAATTATCGGGGAGGAGATGGCGGAGGCCTGTGCGTGGGGTATGTGCCTTGCTGGGGACGTGCACAACAGAGTGCCAGCTCTATGCTCCATAGTTATTGTTCAACTACAGCCATCAGCTCTTTATCTCTGTTGTATTGGCCAGGGCCGGAGCAAAGAAGGAAATGCTTAAATAATGACATGATTAGAATATGATTATATAAAGGTATAAGATCACCCAGTAATACAGGGCATGGAACTCATTGGAGGCTTCTACTTTCTGTTTTATACTATAATACTCTGGGCCACACCAGTAAGTGCTGATGACACAATCACTAAGCATTGATAACTGATGACATCACTAAGCATTGATAACTGATGACATCACTAAGCATTGATAACTGATGACATCACTAAGCATTGATAACTGATGACATCACTAAGCATTGATAACTGATGACATCACTAAGCATTGATAACTGATGACATCACTAAGCATTGTTTTTAAACATACATTTTACAGGAATGTCTTGGCTAGGGTTGCCACCTTTTCTGGAAAAAATACCGGCCATCCTATGTATTTATATTTTTTCCTATTAATATCATTGGGATGTGCCATCATTTTTACCGGCCAGGCTGGTAAAAATACAGGCCAGGTGGCAACCCTAGTCTTGGCTCATGTGTATCCTACAGAAACCTATAGCAATTGTAAGAAAAGCAGTGGAAATGCCCTCTCTACTCTATCCATTACATGTCATGATGTCAGCAGAGTGTCTCTTAAGGTGGCCATACACGGATAGATCCGCTCGTTTGGCGATGTCGCCAAACGAGCGGATCTCCCTCCGATATGCCCACCTTGAGGTGGGCAATATCGGGCAGATCCGATCGTGGGCCCTAGGGCCCAACGATCGGATCCTAGCATTCACAAACGGGCGGTCGGATCGCGGGACCGCATCAACTAACAGATGCGGCCGCGATCCGACGGGGTTTTTAAACCCATCCGATCGAGATCTGGCCGACTTTCGGCCAGATCTCGATCGGGGAAGCCCGTCGGGGGCCCCCATACACGGGCCAATAAGCTGCCGACACGGTCTGTCGGCAGCTTTTATCGGCCCGTGTATGGCCACCTTTACACTAGCCACTTGTATTCCTCCCTGCCTCCAGCATGGCTAACCACTGGTCTTCCAGCTGTTTAAAGGGGAGCTTCACCCAAAGAACTGTATTTCTGTATAATGAAAGAAACTGTAATTTGAACTAACTATAATATATAATATAATATATATATATATATATATATATATATATATATATATATATATTTCAGAATGTGGCTTAGCGAAGGCAGTATCCATGTGACTGTTTATATTCTCTGCTTTTCTTGTTCTGACTCCTGAAACAACGTATCAGCTCATTAGCCGACCTGGAGAAAAACAGACTTCTGCTATAGTCAGAATCAGAGAACAGAGATGGACAGACAAATGCTGATTTCTATGAGGGATCACATTTACAGATACAAGGGCTTAGAGTCTTAAGTCTTCCTTTGCATATGCAAATTAGGATTCGGATCTGCTGAGCAGAAGGATTTGCCAGAATCCTGCTGAAAAAGGCCGAATCCTGAATTCAGTGTATCCCTAGAACATAGTGTTTCACCACATGGGAATTGGTTACTTACCTCCCAGTTCTCAGGCTGCTGGGACTAACACAGTTGGAGTCCTTATTTAGGATACACACCTGAAGTTCTGGAGGGGCTCTTTTCTTTTTATTAGTCAAGTGATGAACACCAACCTTTTTGGCATGATTCTTAGTATTATTATTCTTGCATGAAATCTAAATTTTGAAGTCACTCTCCGCTTCCTGTTTATCCATGCACAATGAAAACAGATTAGCAGCCCAGTGAGAATCCCTCTGTATAGTGAGCCCTTAACAGGCTTCAGTTTGGGGAAGGGAGGGGTTTGTTTATACAGAGGGCTTCATGTGGACCGCTGTTTGTTTCTAAATTTTTCCTGTACAGAAATTAGCAAACAAAGTTGTGTTCAAATTGCGTTACTGTTTATGTTATTTCCAGCTGGACACTAATTACTTTTAACACTAATCTTCCATTCTCTTACACGGCTGAGGCAAGAGATCATGTGCTCTCAGTATTTCCTCTATGGCTGTTTTTGCATCACCATTCATAGTAAAATAATACAGGTATGGGCCCTGGGATTTTCTGGATAATGGATCTTTCTGTAATTTGGCTCTCTATACCTTGTCTACTAAAAAAATCAATTAAGCGTTAATTAAACCCAATAGGATTCATTTACCTCTAGTGAGAATTACGGGTTTCTGGATAACAGATCCTATAGACATTATCAGCCTTTCTACCCATTCAGTGAGTTTGATTCTCAGACACAGTTACAGAAGAGATGATTAGAAAGCGCTTTACAACTTGCTGGCACTGTACAAATCAATGATGACGACAAGAAAGTTGAACTGTTTTGCAATTTTTTTTTCAGCCTTCTGTTGAGGTTTACCGATGATACCTTTGACCCGGAACTTACAATAGGTAAGTTGATTTATTAGCAATAGACCTGTTTTTCTAAATAGTTGCAATTACTTATTTGCTTATCTTAAAATTTGTACAAAAGTATCTTAGTTGCACCTGGTGGCTGGCTTTTTCTGGCTGTCCAGTGCATTGTACATTTCTGTACAAATGCGCGACTGCGGGTTGAGCTGCCAAAAGCGGGACAATTGGGAGGTAGTGATGTGCCTTTTTTCCTGACCCGCACCCGCCCTCCCTCCGCCCACCTTCCCTCCGCCCACCTTCTGCCTTCCCTTAATAGACCAGCACCGCCCCACCGATGATGTCACAAAAGGGGCTGGGTGAGCAGGCACGTGGCTATAAATCCAGAAGCCTGCAGTTGAAGGTGGCAGGCGGTCAGAGCAAGAGAAAAAGCTCGACCCGGACCCGCCTGCTAGTGATGTGCGGGTCAAGGTTTTCCTGACCTACACCCGACCCTAACATGCCCTGCTCCAGCCCGCGTCCGCCAGCACCCGCGCTTCCGGGGTCCTTTTATAGACCCGCACACCGATGACGTCACAATGACATCACAAAAGGGGCGGGACGAGCAGACGCGAGACTATAAAACCCGAACCCGGAAGCTGGCATTTGAAGGTGGCTGGGAGAGCAGAAGAAGAGCGACCCGACCTGCGGGTCCCGCGGGTATCAGTTCGGCCTGCACATCACTACCGCCTGCCACCCACAAAGGGAGGTGCAAGGTCGGCCTGCATATCACTATTGGGAGGTATGTCCTATGTGTCTACTTTACCTTTTGTTCGCCTTTGAGTTAACTTTTAGTATGATGTAGAGAGTGATAGTCTGAGACAATTTGCATTTGGTTTTCATTTTTTATTATTTAAGGTTTTTGAGTTATTTAGCTTTTTATTCAGCAGCTCTCCTAATTGCTATTCAAACAATCTGGTTGCTAGAGTCCAACTCCCCCTAGCAACCATGCACTGATTTGAACAAGAGACTGGAACAGGAGAGGTCTGAATAGAAAGATAAGTAATACAAAGTAGCAATAACAATACATTTTGTAGCCGTACAGAGCATTTGTTTTTAGATAGGGTCAGTGACCCCTATTTGAAAGCTGGAAAGTGTTTGAAGAAAAAGGTAAATAATTAAAACACTGTTAAAAATAAATAAATAATGAAGTCCAATTGAAAAGTTGCTTAGAATTGGCCATTCTATTACATACTAAAAGTTTACTGAAAGGTGAACCACCCCTTTAATTTAGACTCATTCTTGAGATTTCACAGATTTCTTCATGTACTCCCAAACACAAAGCATCAAGCCACGGTATATATATCTGCATTAGGGATGGGCGAATTTTTTTGCCTTGTTTCGCCGAAAAAATGACGCCCATAGACTTGTATGGCGTCGTGTGTCAAAATAAAAAGACGCGCGTCAAAAACAATTTTCACCGCGCGACAACATGTTTTTGACACCCATAGACTTTAATGGGCGTCGGCGACATTTCGTCGGCAGGGAATTTTTGAAGAAACGGGTCAAATTCGCCCATCCCTAATCTGCATAGAATTCATACAGTGACACACACACACACAAATGAATATACTGTATGTAAAATTGTTTAAACATGTGCTTATAACTGTCTTCAATTTTAGGTGTTGACTTTAAAGTGAAAACAATCTCTGTAGATGGCAATAAAGCAAAGCTTGCAATATGGGTAAGTCTGCATTGTAGAATCAATATGACTAATGTATTTTCAAGGAAGGACTTTAGGGAAACTTTGCCTTTCCAGTCTCCCAGGCAGATTCTTACTGATACTGTCATGGGGAAAAAAAATGAATCAGTTAATAGTGCTGCTCCAGCAGAATTCTGCACTGAAATCCATTTCTCAAAAGAGAAAACAGATGTTTCTATATTCAGTTTTGAAATCTGACATGGGGCTAGACATTTTGTCAATTTCCCAGCTGCCCCAAGTCATGTGACTTTTGCTCTGATAAACTTCAATCACTCTTTACTGCTGTGCTGCAAGTTGGAGTGATATCACCCCATCCCTTTCCCCCCCCAGCAGCCAAACAAAAGAACAATGGGAAGGTAACCAGATAGCAGCTCCCTAACACAAGATAACAGCTGCCTGGTAGATCTAAGAACAAAACTCAATAGTAAAAAACCATGTCCCCCTGAGACACATTCAGTTACATTGAGAAGGAAAAACAGCAGCCTGCCAGAAAGCATTTCTCTTCTAAAGTGCAGGTACAAGTCACATGACCAGGGGCAGCTGGGAAATTGACAAAATGTCTAGCCCCATGTCAGATTTCAAAATTGAATATAAAAAAATCTGTTTGCACTTTTGAGAAATGGATTTCAGTGCAGAATTCTGCTGGAGTAGCACTATTAACTGATTCATTTTGAAAAAAACATGTTTTCCGATGACAGGATCCCTTTAAGCTTTTGCTTATATGTAGACAGGACAGGGATGCTGGGTGGGTTTCTGTTGTGCTACTTCATATTCTTAATAGGAACTTTACCATTATAATATTAATATGAAAACCGCATTGTATGTTTTATTATGCACCTGGTTTTTAGCACACCCCCAAGTGAGTGTATTTACTGACCTGAAACCCCAGGCCAGTGCTCTTATCAGCAGAAAACTGCACCGGCAGGTAAGTAAATACAATCACTTGAAGGTGCCTACATTTTGGAAAATGACTTTCCTTCTCCTTTAATCAACCATCCACCCTCTGCTATAAGTGCAATGGCAACTATGATACTGATATTTCAGTCAGGGCTCATAATATTCAGCTATCTCTTCTGTTTTTTAATTCGATGGTCGAATTTCGAAGTTTTTTGTACTTCGAAATTCGACCCTTGATAAATCTGCCCCTAAGTGTCTGGGCTTGCACCCTCTTTTGTGCTTTTTATTACCAACACTGTACCCAGTTTCAACAATATTTATTGCTTGGGATTTTAAAACAAGGCAATTGCCTTTCTTCCTTCTTACACTTTATCAGACTGTATCTTCCTGACTGGGTTTAGCTTTCACTACAAATAAAAGAAGTACAGGTATAGGATCCGTTACCTGGAAACCCATTATCCAGAAAGCTCTGAATTATGGAAAGGCCGTCTCTCATAGACTCCATTTCATCTAAATAATCCAAATTATTTAAAATGATTTCCTTTTTCTCTGTAATTATAAAATAGTACCTTGTGCTTTATCCCAACTAAGATATAATTAATCCTTATTGGAAGCAAAACCAGCCTATTGGGTTTATTTAATGTTAAAATGATTTTCTAGCAGACTAAGTGTCGGACTGGCCCACCGGGATACCAGGAAAACTCCCGGTGGGCCCAGGGGTCAGTGGGTCTCTTGCTTTTAACCATGTGGCCCATTTCATGGTCATTCCCTATTTCGTAGGCTTAATAATGGAAGAATAGAGTATAGTAAGTAGATACTAGAGAGGTACATTTCCTGAAGAAAATGTGAGTGGTGCTTGCCGTGGCAAAACTCAGGCCCAAATCTGATTGGCTGTTGTTGCCCCGCCCCTTTTTTCCTAATTGTGAACCACAGTCACTCAGTGACTAACATACCAAAGTTTGGGAATGCTGTCATTTAATGTGTAAAAATGGCAGCATTTCTATTTTTTTCTATTGAAAATCAATGAATGAAATTTGATTGGTTGTTGGTGGCTCCGCCCACTTTTTCTAAACTTGAAGTGGAAACCCCCAGCGACCACATTTGTGATATTCAAGGTCCCTGACATCAATACTGAGAGAATGGCAGCCTTCTTAATTTTTCCCATTAAAACCAATCAAAGAAATCTGATTGGTTGGTTTTGGCTCCACCCACTTTTCTTAATTTTAATCCCAGTCCCCCAGTGACCAACTGTGCCAACTTTGAGGACCCTGCCATTAACCGTCTAAGAGCGGCAGCAGTTTAAAATTTTCCTATTTAATTGAATGGCTGAAATTTGATTGGCTGTTGTAGACTCCGCCCACTTTTTGTAAATTTTGGCTGCAGTCACCCAGTGACCCACGGTGCCAAGTTTGGGAGCTCTGGCTTTATTACTGTGAGAATTACAGCTGTTTACATTTTCTCATTGAAGTCAATAGGGAAAATCTGATTGGTTGTTTGCGGCTCCGCTCACTTTTTTGGGTTCCCAAAATAGGACAGAAAAGTCACAACACCCCATTCCCGAATAAACTGAACGGTTTGACACCTCATTCATGGGTCTGCGACAAACTAATTATTCGATAAATTCCCCATTATAAGTCAATGGGGCAAATTTGGGGACCTCTCCTGCCCCGGGGGTAAAACTTATACCCTCGTGTGGGGTATCATCTGACACAGGTCGCAAACCTCTTCAAATGTGGTAAATTTAACGTTTCTACAAGATTCCCTCTCTGCGCTAGAATCCGTCAAAAGTTGGCCTCAATGTTAAACTATGGGACTTTTCGGGGTGGTTAATTGCCCCCGCAAGGGGCAATTAACCACCCACCCCTTAGAAAAGTCATACCACCCCATTCCCGATTAAGCCGCACGATTTGACACCTCATTCATGGGTCTAGGACAAACGGTGCGGGACTAGTTACGCGCCAAACTTTCATACGGAAGAAGAATACTAATAAGTTTGCAAGATAACAGTAGTGATGCTTTGCTTCGCAAGCACCACTAATAAAAGACTAGGAGAATAAAGAGGTTAAGTGAAGAGAGAAGAAATAATATTTGGAAAGTGGTCCCACGGTCTGAGGTTTTCTGGTGGGCCCTTGGCATCCCAGTCCGACACTGAGCAGACTTAAGGTATAAAGATCCAAATTACGGAAAGCTCCATTATCTGCAAAATCCCAGGTCCCGAGCATTCTGGATAACGGGTCCCATACTTGTAGTGAAAAATAAGACTGCCTCCAACTTAGCCAGTTACACAGCAGAGAGGTTTGACATGTTACATTCTGCAAACGAATGAAGGCATTAAGTGTTCACAAATATAGTTTTCACATGGGAGTATCATGTAGATCTTTCTTTCTCTTTGCAGCCGTGTATCTTTTCTACTGTCATGATTAAAGTAGGAACGAATTAAAGGGGACAAATACTCTGCATATAACAGTGTCAAATTGCTCCTCAATTGATATAATTGTTTATATCATTTCAACACTGCTAATATAATGAATGTATAACTGGAGCATCCCCTAGGGTGGGGCGGTCCCCCAAATTTTTTTTTTTATATTTTTTTTTTTTACCTGTGAGCAACATTCAGATAAAAAAAGAGTTGTGTAAAAATGTTCCTGGGTGGTGCAAAAAAAGTGTTTAAATTGACCATTTTAAAGTCCCTAAGTGGACTGCCAGCCACTGTTTATTTTTATACAACCAAAACTTGCCTCCAAGCCAGGAATTAAAAAATAAGCACCTGCTTTAAAGAGGTGGTTCACCTTTGAGTTAGCTTTTAGTATGTATTAGAATGGTTAATTCTAAGCAATTTTTCAATTGGCCTTAATTTTCTCTTGTTATAGTTTAGTTATAGATAGTTTTTGGATTATTTGCCTTCTTTTTCTGACTCTTTCCAGCTTTCAAATGGGGTCACTGACCCCATCTAAAAACAAATGCTCCGTAAGGCTACAAATGTATAGTTATTGTTACTTTCTATTACTCATCTTTCTATTAAAGGGTAAATAAACCTTTAAAATAAGTGAATGTAAAACTGACGAGAGTGCTATTTTAAGTACTTTTGTAATTATTTCTTTTGTTTTTATTCCAAGATATTAAGGGATACATGTGCTGTTAATATGAATGAATTTTATTACAACAGCGCCACCTGCTGGTCAGTTTCTGACCGGTCTGACCACCAAGTAGTCAAGGAATTTGTCCGGAGAAAGAGGCTGCTCTGATGTTCTTCTGCTTAGGAATAAAATTAGAAACCTTTCTCATATCTTTCCTAAGCAGAAGAACATCAGAGCAGCCTCTTTCTTTCTCCTGACAACTTCCTTGACTACTTGGTGGTCAGACTGGTGGGAAACTGACCAGCAGTACACATATCCCTTAATATCTTGGAATAAAAACAAAAGAAATAATGAATGTACATTACAAAAGTGCTTAGAATAGTCCCATCATCACTTTTACATTCACTTATCTGAAACGTTTACTTATCCTTTAAGGCCCTCGCCTATTCGTACTCCAGTATTTTATTCAAATCAATGCATGGTTACTGGGGTAATTTGGACTGCTGAAATTGCAAACTAGAGAGCTGCTTAATAAATAGCTAAATAACTAAAAAAAAACCCACAAATAATAAAAAATGAAAACCAATTGGCGACTGGGAGCAACATCCAAGTGGTTGGTGAGCAATATGTTTCCAGTCGTCCAGAGCCACAACTCCTCATCACTTCCTTCTCTTCCGGATGCAACGATACAGAGTTGATGTTTGGGCCCCCTCAAATTCTGCCTGTGATCAGCCCGTGGGTCAGAGTCGGTCATAGTGTATTTTTCTGGACTGAATCTGTTGTTTCGTTAGGTGTTGCCTTTTCTTGAACAGATGTATAATAATGCCATATACCAGTGCTGTTACTTGCTTTTCCCAGTAGATGGCGATGCTGCCCAGGAAAACATTTCAGCTTCTTATTGTAATATTCTGAAGCTTTGAATATTTACATGATTCTTTTTTTGTGTGGTATCGTATAGGACACTGTAGCACAGGAACGCTTCCGAACCCTAACGCCCAGTTATTACCGGGGTGCACAAGGTGTTATATTGGGTAAGTAAATATAGTCATCTGATATCTTTTATATTTTTCCCCAAACTATTATGGATTTTACTCTTCCCCTAAGTGAAAATTAGGTTGGATTCTTAATTTAAGTGACATTATTATCAAATAAAATCAAATGTTTATTTGTGTCCATTCAAACAAATGGGAGATGCAATGCAGATTACTGAGGCATCACTAACAATCCCTGCCTATCGGCTCCAATATCTGCCATAGGCAGTAGGTTTGTTTTTGCTGCTATTGCGTTCCCTACCTGCAATAGCATCTCATTCAAAGTGTGTCCCCTAAAGCTAAATATATACAGATATGGGACATGGTATCCAGAATGCTCAGAACCTGGTGTGTTCCAAATAACGGATCGTTCCGTAATTTGGATCGTCATACCTTAAGTCTACTAGAAAACCATTAAATAAACCAAATAAGCTGGCTTTCAATAAGGAATCATTATATTTCAGTTCAGATCAAGTACAAGGTACCGTTTTATTATCACAGAGAAAAAGCAAATCATTTTTAAAAATTTGGATTATTTGTTTATAATGGAGTCTATGGGTAATTTGGAGCATTCTGGAGAAGGGGTTTCCGGATAACGGATCCCATACCTGTAGTACATTTAGCATCAACAAATTCAGATCAAGATGCTGTCTTGAAGCAATTATTTACACTATGTCACTGCAGTATTAATAAGGAGACAACAAGGTTCCACTTTTAAAAAATGTAACTTTTTTTTTACATGGGTATATTTAGTAACAGAAAAATCAGCACTAATCAAAAGTGCATAGAAAAAAAACATTTTTTTAAAGGGTAAATTTCCATGTTGGTATCCCTTCAGGCATTCATGTGTACATATTAATTAGGGATACACCGAAGCAGGATTCGGATTCGGCCGAATCCTTCTGCCCGGCCGAATCAATTCCTAATTTTCATCTGCAAATTAGGGGCAGGGAGGGGAATCGCGTGGCTTTTTGTCACAACACAAAGAAGTAAAAAAATGTTTGCATATGCAAATTAGGATTCAGTTCGGTATTCGCCCGAATCTTTCGCAAAGGATTCGGGTGTTCGGCTGAATCTTTCGCGAAGGATTCGGGGTGCGGCCGAATCTTTCATGAAGGATTCAGGGTTCAGCCGAATCCAAAATAGTAGATTTGGTGCATCCCTAGTATTAATATATGCATTGTCAATGCTTGCGGATGTGTAACTGAAAGTAAGATCCTTTGTTGTAAGTTTTGTTTTATGCAGCAATATTCATTCAGACAAGCTATTTCTGTTATCCCTTCAGTTCTTTATTTATTGGCTTCTAATAAACTTAAAAACACAGGATTATGTTTAAGGAAAGGTCATTTCTGTGTTGCAGTGTATGATGTGACTCGGAGGGATACGTTCACGAGGCTGGACAACTGGTTAAATGAGCTGGAGACCTATTGCACAAGAAATGACATTGTTAAGATGCTGGTTGGAAATAAGATAGACAAGGTAAGGAGCGGCTTATGTATTGATCCAATGTAAGGTTTGTTACCACTTTATTCTCTGTTTATTTTTCATTTCTCTTCCTGCAATCCTAGCATTATAGGAACAGTATCACCAAAAAAATTAAAGTGTTTTAAAGTAATGAAAATATCATGTAGTGTTGCCCTGCACTGGTAAAACTGATGTGTTTGCTTCAGAAACACTACTATAGTTCATATAAACAAGCTGCTGTGTAGCAATGGTGGAAATTTAAATAAAGTCTATATGGCACAGGTTAAATAGTGGATAACAGATAACACCATCATGTTCTACAGAGCTTATCTGCTGTGTAACCTGAGCCTTTTCTCCTTTGAATGGCTGCCCCCATTGCTACACAGCAGCTTATTTATATAAACAATAGTAGTGTTTCTGAAGCAAACACAGCTGCAACACTGCATTATATTTTTATTCCTTTAAAACACTTTCATTTTTGGATGTTACTGTTCATTTAAGGTAGCATATTTAATGCCAATCCAGTGTACTGAACCAAAAATTTTAATAATTAAAAAAAAACCCCAGAGCAATTACAGTTTATCCTAGTATTCTACTGCGGAAAACACATCCCAAAAATAATTCAGGTCTGACTTTAACACTTTCTTCTGTGCAAAATTATGAAAAGGTTTTGATACTGACCACATAATATGTTATTTGGGTAAGTTTAATATATGGGTTTGGATTTGCTTTTGCAGAGCGTAAAAACATGCTTAATTTATTTCGTATACAGTAGGATCTATCCGGAGTGCTTGGGACACAGGGTCTCCCGCAAACGTGATATTTCTGTCATTTAAATCTTCTACCAATCATTTACACATTGAATAAAACAAATTGATGCAGATTAGTTAGGGTCAGGTACAAGGTAAATAATTTTTATTATGAGAGAACAAGGACACTACTGAAATAGAGAAAGTCCAGAGTAGGGCAAAAAAGCTAATAATGGGTATTGAAGCTCTCATGAGGGAAGACCGGCCACGTTTTATATACATTAAAAAAGAGGTGCTTGACTGGAGATATAATGAAGGGGAAGTAGGAGTAACATGTTCTTATCATTTAAAGGGATTCTGTCATGATTTTTAAGGTGTTGTTTTTATTTCTAAATGACACTGTTTACACTGCAAATAATTCACTCTACAATATAAAATTTCATTCCTGAACCAGCAAGTCTATTTTTTTAGTTGTTATATTTGTGTGTAGGTGCATCTCAGGTCATTTTGCCTGGTCATGTGCTTTCAGAAAGAGCCGGCACTTTAGGATGGAACTGCTTTCTGGCAGGCTGTTGTTTCTACTACTCAATGTAACTGAATGAGAGGCAGTTGGACCTGGATTTTTACTATTAAGTGTTATTCTTATATCTATAAGGGGGCTGTTATCTGGTTAACTTCATTTTGTTCTGTTGTTAGGCTGCTGGGGGGGGAGGGAGGGGGTGATATCACTCTAACTTGCAGTAAAGAGTGACTGAAGTTTATCAGAGCACAAGTCACATGACCGGGGACACCTGGGAAACTGACAATATGTCTAGCCCCATGTCAGATTTATTAAATATAAAAAGAAATCCGTTTGCTCTTTTGAAAAAACAGATTTCAGTGCAGAAGTCTGCTGGAACAGCACTATTGACGGATGTGTTTAGAAAAAAACATATTTTTATGACCGTATCCCTTTAAAAACCTTCTAATGAAACTTTTAAACTTAATGGACTTAATGCCTTTTTTTCTTCAACTGCTAAAAATCTCAACATTATGCTGGACCGTAGAAACTCCCGATGTAGGTGCCAGCTGCTTATGATTTTCATGTGTATTATGATAAGCTTTGACATGTTTTATTTTTTTTTATTAAAGGAAAATCGGGAAGTAGATCGAAATGAGGGACTGAAGTTTGCCACGAAACATTCGATGTTGTATATAGGTAAATTTGACCCAAATCTTCATCTCAAAGCTTAATCCTTTCCTGAAATGTTTGTTTGTTAGGCCTCCTCCACCCTGTAGCTGAGCTGGATGAAGCTGAATGGCATGTCAAATGTGGTTAGAAGTACTTCTGTGTTGCCATCTGTTGAGATCCGTCCAAGCCATGTTGCACTGTTTAACTTTGTCGGTCACTTGGCATACACTGTTTCATGTGATTTATCAGCCTCTTATCTTCTATCTATCTTAACTTCCATAAGCAGTCCTATTTTCCACACGGCATTCTGTAGCTGGCTTCCTTGCTACTTGTTTCTGGCTCATTTCTGTGCATTATGCACGCTTCCTTTCATGTAAACAAATAAAATAAAAACCAGAAGAATTGTTAGATTTTACATTGTACACCCTCATGTGAAAACGTTTGCCACACAGCCATTTGGGATTCCCTTTGTCCTCTAAGGCTAGGGCCACATGGGGCTGAAATCAGCTATCGGAACATCTTCCCATATATACTGACAACGTCTTCCCATATCTACTGACAACGTCTTCCCATATCTACTGACAACGGTCTTCCCATATCTACTGACAACGTCTTCCCATATCTACTGACAACGTCTTCCCATATCTACTGACAACGTCTTCCCATATCTACTGACAATGTCTTCCCATATCTACTGGCAACGTCTTCCCATATCTACTGGCAACGTCTTTCCATATCGACTGACAACGTCTTCCCATATCGACTGACGGCTTCTTCCCATATCGACTGACGGCTTCTTCCCATATCGACTGACGGCTTCTTCCCATATCGACTGACGACTTCTTCCCATATCAACTGACGGCTTCTTCCCATATCGACTGACGGCTTCTTCCCATATCGACTGACGGCTTCTTCCCATATCGACTGACGGCTTCTTCCCATATCGACTGACGGCTTCCTCCCATATCGACTGACAACGTCTTCCCATATCTACTGACAACATCTTTCCATGTCGACTGACGGCTTCTTCCCATATCTACTGACAGCGTCTTCCCATATCTACTGGCAGCGTCTTCCCATATCTACTGACAACGTCTTCCCATATCTACTGACAAAGTCTTCCCATGTCGAATGACTGCATCTTTTCCATATCTACTGACAACATCTTTCCATTTGCTTCCTGAAAGAGCATTTACATTTCAGTCTGGTTTACTAAGGAACTTTCAGGACAATCTTTGAGATTTAGAGTAATATACTCTTGTCTTCATGGGGAATAGAAATGGAAGTCTTAAAGGAGATGGTTCACCTTTAAGTTAACTTTTAGTATGTTACAGAATGACTAATTCTAAGCAACTTTTTTGGCCTTCTTTTTTTATATTTTCTTATGACTTTTTCCAGCGTTTAAATGAGGGTCACTGACCCCATCTAAAAAACAATGCTCTCTAAAGGCTACAAATGCATTGTTATTGCTACTTTTTATTACTATTCAGGTCCTCTCCTATTCATATTCCTGTCTCTTATTCAAATCAGTGCATGGTTGCTAGGGTAATTTGGACTCTAGCAACCAGATTGCTGAAATTGCAAATTGGAGAGCCGCTGAATAAAAACTGAAATAACTCAAAAACCACAGATAATAAAAAATGAAAACCAATTGCAAATTGTCTCTGAATATCACTTTCTACATCATAAAAGTTAATTTAAAAGTGAACAACCCCTTTAAGAGATGGGCGTTTGATTGGTGCCTTTCTCATTGAAAGACTCTTGGGTGATGCAAACACCCATGTGCCATAACCTTTTTCCCCCCCATTTTAAGCAAGATGGTATAGGGGTATATATATATATATATATATATATATATAGGGTATATAGATATAGATAGATGGATAGATATAGATTCGTTTGTGCAGATTATTCCTCCTCTGGTTAATGGGGATAGCAATGTTTTCCGCAGAGCATTCTAAGCTCTATCTTGTTTTCTTTCAGAGGCCAGTGCAAAAACCAGAGATGGAGTACAATGTGCATTCGAAGAACTTGTTGAAAAGATTATCCAGACTCCTGGACTATGGGAAAGTGAGACAAACAGAGGAGTTCGATTGTCTAGTGAAGATGGTGGTGGCACAAGAGGGTTGTGTGCTGGATACTGCTCAGTACAGTAGAATAGGTCATCCTTGGATCTTCCTATTAAACCAAGCAGTGATAGCCGTTTCTGTATATATCCTGTATCACCCCTATATATGGGTTTGCACATATTTGTTTGTAACCTAAAGAAACAAATATTTGTAGAACATTGTTGGGAAACTGTCTTTCCAGAGGAATTCTAAGCATGAAAAAGAGTTTATTTTATTTTTTGTCAGTGGCATGAACAATATTCTGCCTTAGCAAATGCAGCAACAGAAACACCATATTCATGGTAGGTTTTTAATCTCTTTCTTAATGACACTACACTGTTCTAAAATATATGTGTGACTTATCTCCTGTTCTATATTCTGCTGTATATTACCGCTGCACTCATGGGCCTTCTCCATCGTTCACCTGAAGCATGTCTGTACATCTTACTGAAGCATATGTCTGTTTCTCCCTGACAGCAAGCCACGTAGCTACAAGAAAGTGCAGTCTATGCCTGTAAACACTGTATTATACCGCTGGCACTTGGGGGCTCGTATGACGCCCATCATTGGACTACTTTTGGTCTTCAGCACAAAGTCGTTGACACCTTCATGCTAAAACTCCATGTTTGGCCCTGGTTGTACAATTTTAACTCTTGTATCAAATGTGAAATATTAAATTGTAATATTTCGGAGGCACTTTGTCATGAGCGTTTAGTGCTTGCTAATCCGTATATAGTAAAGAAGTTGCAAGAATTCAGTAGCTGTATGCTTCATATGAAGCTGCCCAAAGAACCGATTGTTCGAATCCACGAACGATCGGACTTCCCCATCTCCCGACCTGCCACTAACCATTCAGATCAAATAAAGTAGTAAAAGAACAGATCAGCCGATGTTCTGCCCCTGATGAAATTTCTGTCTGACAAAAGCTGGTGACAGTCTCTCACTGAAAATCGTACGATCGGCAATACACGCAGAGATATTATCAGCAGCCGACAGAAATCTTTTAACCTGTCCGATCGAACAAATGACCGATCACCGCCGGACGAAAAATGTCGGGACTCTCCACACACGGTTCCGAAAATCGGATCTTTGCGTCTATGGCCAGCTTAACGCTTCAGCAAGCGCTGCCTGGAAAAAAAACGGTATCCACCTAACTATCAAGGAGGCTGATTTACAAATTGTACCTGTGTGTTTACTCTTCAACAATGAAATCTTTGCTTTTGTTTTTTTCCTCAAACTTTTTAGCTTTTTATTATGGAATTCCTTTTGTATCATCCAGTATTGTGTGTGGCAACCTATTTTCAGCCTTGCCTATTGCTGGAAAGGTTTACAGATAATCATGAACTATTTATGTAACATAAGTATATATATATATATTACTTACATTTTAATGACAATATTTTTACTTACTTTATAGGCACTTTTGCCTAAGATGATTCCTTTAGGTTCATCCTTTCTGGCACACAGTCTATATTTGGGGGTGCCAAATGTTAGGTTCTTTCTTCTCGCGGCTGCACGTGCGCATTAGAGTAAAAGCTGAACTGAAAAGTTGGCTTTTCTATTCTACTGTGTATGCGTCTGCCCCGGGAAATTTGAAGAAAGAAGAAGCCGGAAGAGAAGTGTTCTGTGGTGCTCACTGGTATAACCCTGGGCCGGTGCAGTTTTCTGCTGATAGGCCAGGCTTTCAGGTAAGTAAATATAATCACTTGGGGGTGCCTAACATTTTGCACCTCCAAATGCTAAACGATTTTCCTTCTCCTTTAAGGACATTTGCCATGGCTTGGAGCATCACCTTGCAGTTGTAGATGTCACATTGTCCTATGGACACCAGTAGATATATCTATTATCCATGATGCATCTTTATGGGTTTAGTCTGCTGCCTCATTAGGTGCATGCAAAAAAAGCACAATATAAAACTACATTCACAAAATAACATTCATTGGACCAATACAATATTGTTTTATTCTTAGTTTCTCTGGTGGCTCTCCTGGACTGAAACATTACAATAAATTAAACTTTCCAATTACAATGTGTCTGTATGAAATGCCATTTGTGAAATAATGTTATAAACCCGATTTGTTCTTAAAAACCAGGATGTTTTGTTCTAATAAATAGTCGCAGTTACAGATGTGTTACCTTTCCCATTGAGTTCATACCTCTTCTTTTTGGGGGCTGAAATCCCCTTACATAACATTTATATAAAAGTTTCGGAGTTGTCTTTAAAGGAACAGTAACACCAGAACAAGAAAGTGTTTTAAAGTAATGAAAATATTATGTAGTATTGCACTGAACTGGTAAAACTGTGTGTGTTTGCTTTAGAAACTCTACTATAGTTTATATAAAGAAGCTTCTGTGTAGCCATGGGGGCAGCCATTGAAGCTGGAAATAAAGAGAAAAGGCACAGGATACACGGCAGATAACAGATAAGCTCTGTAGTATATAATGGGATTCTTCAGAACTTATCAGTTATCTACTGTGTATCCTGTGCTTGAATGGCTGCTCTTATGGCTACATAGCAACTTGTTTATATAAACTATAGTAGTGTTTCTGAAGCAAATACACCTGTTTTACCAGTGCAGGGCAACACTACATTATATTGTCCTTCCTTTAAAACACATTCATTTTTTGCTGTTACTGTTCCTTTAAAAGGATTATGTCACAAAATTTTTACAAAAGGCATCGGTTAATAGCTCTCCTCCAGCAGAACCCTACAATGAAATCCGTTTTTCAGAAAAGCAAACATTTTTATATTTAGGGGTTATTTATCAATGGTCGAGTTGTGTTTTCTCAAAAAAATAAGAGTTTTTTGGGGGTATTTTCTCTAACAAATACTTGAAGTTTTTGGAAAAAAACTCAAGCTTTTCAAGATTTATTATGCCCCGAAGCTGCTAAAAGCTTGAATCCGAAAATACTCCAGCTAAAACCTGTCGACGTCAATGGCAGAGGTCCCTTTAAGCATTTGAAGATGCTTTTTGCCTTCATTTTTGTTACGTGGTTTAAACTTGATAAATTTGAGAATTCAAGGTTTTTTAGCCCATAAAATTGATATATTAGAGTTTTTTTCTCTGATTGCATTCAATCGAGTTTTTTACATTTGGATTTTTTCATAAATAAGCAAGCATTTGAGTTTATTCGAGGTACAAAAAACCTCACAAACTCCCTTATTTTGAATCTGGGGCTAGATGTTAGTTTTCCAGATGCCCTCAGTAATGTGATTTGTGCTTTGATAAACTTTACTGCAGCACTGCTAGTTGGAGTGATATCACCCCTCCCCCCCCCAGAGCCTATCCGCAGAACAGTGGGAGGGTAACCGGATAACAGCACCCTGACACCCAAATTTCTAAAAATCTAAGTCCAGCCATCCTCAGTTGTCACACCTTCAGTCATATTGAGTAGGAGAAACAATAGTCCCTCTGAAAGAACTTCCATTGTAAAGTCCTGACTGTTTCTGAAAGCACATGCCCAGGCACAGTAAGATGGCTATCTACACACTAATATCACGGCTAAACAATTAATTTATTGGTTCAATAATAAAATTTTTAATGGTGGAATAAATTGCTTGCAATGTACATAAATCATTGGGACTTCTCCCATTGACTTAGATGCAACCTCGACAGGTCTGAGATGCCGCATTTTTTAATTCAGACTTTTTCATCCTCTGGGTTTAATAAATCCCGAAAAATTTGTGATTTTTTTAAAAGTCCGATTTTTGCATTCGGAGTTTAGTAAATAACCCCCATAGTGTTGGTGAACAAAAGAGCAAAAAAAACCCTTCCAGTACAAACCATACAAAACAAGACATTCTTTAATAATTTATGGTTTTATTGCAGCTTTAAATTAAAAAAAGACTATCCTGATAACTTTTAATCAGTTTCAATCATGTCCGGACTTTTACCTTTACTGTCATTAAAGGAGAAGGAAACCCCAGGGCGCTAAACCCCTCCCCCCCTCCCCTGTGCTGCCCCCCCTCCCTCCTCCCCCCTGGCCTACCTGTCCCCCTGGGCAAATGCCCCTAACTTTTTACTCACCCCTCTGCGCAGGTCCTGTCCACGGAGTACGCAGTCGCCATCTTCTCCCACGCGCGTCTTCTTCCTGCTATGATCTGCGTTTTCTGGCGCATGCGCAGTAGGAACAGGTACCGGTACGGCTCTACTGCGCATGCGCCGAATGTCACGAAGTTTTCCGATTTCACTTCGTGACATTCGGCGCATGCGCAGTAGAGCCGTACCGGTACCTGTTCCTACTGCGCATGCGCCAGAAAACGCTGATCAGAGCAGGAAGAAGACGCGCGTGGGAGAAGATGGCGACTGCGTACTCCGTGGACAGGACCTGCGCAGAGGGGTGAGTAACAAGTTAGGGGCATTTGCCCAGCGGGAGGGGTAGGCCAGGGGGGAGGAGGGAGGGGGGGCAGCACAGGGGAGGGGGGGAGGGGTTTAGCGCCCTGGGGGTTTCCTTCTCCTTTAAAACAAACTTTTAATATATATGCTTCATCCCATAAATACTTTATCCAATTAGAAATGATTTATCATTTCTATAAGCTACTTTCACTATCCCCCTTTTCAAGAATCTGTCTCTCTACATGCAGGCTTTGTGTCACACATGGTTCCAGTGTACAATTCTAGAAAGGGGCGGTCATAGACCAACCTCTCTACAACACAAAACCTGCATGTAAAGAGGTTGCTAGGAGGAGGATAGTGAAGAATATTTTTATTGATAGTACAGAATAGTCTATAATGTCAGTCTAAGGGTTTAAGCTTATACCCTGTAGTATATTTTTGAAAGCCGCCCTTTAAGATTTAGAATTAAATCTCCCTATGAAGTTGGCCATAGTTAACTCTCGTCAGAAGTCGCTTCAGATTCCAGAAGCCAATTCTGCATTCTTTTCAGGACTAACATGGGGCCCTTGTATGTTGTGAACAAGCAACTCATTTAACAGGTTTGCCCGGATTCAAATTTGGAGGCTGAAATCTCAAACCTCGCGTCTTGTTCTTTGAACATCTCATAAATCAACTGGGAAACTTTTGCCATTTTTATGACTGAAAACTGCTGCTCCTGAATGGAATGGACGCCTGACCATATGGTGCACTACAAAAGGAGCCTTGAGGGTTCGTTTTACTTCTAACTTCTTATGTGACTTGATGAAGCCCAGATCAGAAGAAGCGGCTGTGCCCTTTTACTTGTGTATTGCTTCTGTGGTGCTCACGGACGTTCTGTTACTTCTATTCAAGTGGAACTCGTTGCGTATTTTGAATTCTCTAAACAACCGAGTCTATTTCAAGTTTTGCCAGACTGAAAACTGAAACCGTTTGAGACCACCAGGATTTACATTAGGTAAATATATAAGCCGCTGCCGCATCAGGCCCTCGCCAAGTATAACCTAAGTACCAGATACGAACTGTTAAACCCATTTAGCGAATGGATATTTAAAGAGAGGGCATGAAAGTGAGATGCTGCTGTCCTAAAACACAAAATGAATATAACATATACACGTAAAGATATTGGGTGGGAGAGGTGAATTCCACAGAAACCAGAACCAAATAAAACGCTACACTGGACAAAATGCAAATCCGTGCAGTGATCCCTAAAATTCATATCTCTTGGATCTTGTTATTCTGTCAAAGGCTTCTGCATTGAAATGTGGTACGATGGCTTCCTTATCAGAACCACATGCTATCCCTGGCTCAAGGCTTGGATTATATTTGAGAGCTTTTTTGGACTCTCTTGAACGTATAGCTTTGAAGGATGCCATAGCCAATGCTAAAGAAATACTGCCTCCTGAATATGATCTAATCAAAGCCATATTTGTTAACAATAACGTCTCTCTGAAACTGATAACGATAAGTACCTTTTGGCTTCTCCGTCAACGGAGATTTTTGAGGAACTCTATAAATGAATTCGGATAAAGTGGAGGCAATAAACCTCCTTATAAATCAGATTAAAGGTTAGTGAGCAGCAGTGTTACAGAAGGCAGATTTCAAGAAGCTCAAAGTGAACTAAGCCTTACAAGGCCTGGATTCATCCTGAGCATAAATTGTATTAATTTCTGGTCACATAGCTAAACTTAAATCCCAAGGACAGTGTCATTAACAGAGGTTTCTATCATGTGTGTCGACTGTTTATCTCTTGTGTGTTATTCATACAGAGTGAGAAATGTCATTGCACTTCATGGCTGCGCACAGTATCTAAGGTGGGCAAATGATTCTACTGGCGTTTAAAGGGATACTGTCATGGGAAAAAATATTTTTTTCAAAATGAATCAGTTAATAGTGCTGCTCCAGCAGAATTCTGCACTGAAATCCATTTCTCAAAAGAGCAAACAGATTTTTTTATATTCAATTTTGAAATCTGACATGGGGCTAGACATATTGTCAATTTCCCAGCTGCCCCAAGTCATGTGGCTTGTGCTCTGATAAACTTTAGTCACTCTTTACTGCTGTACTGCAAGTTGGAGTATCACCCCCTCCCTTCCCCCCCCAGCAGCCAAACAAAAGAACTATGGGAAGGTAACCAGATAACAGCTGCCTAACACAAGATAACAGCTGCCTGGTAGATCTAAGAATAACACCCAATAGTAAAAACCCATGTCCCACTGAGACTCCTTCAGTTACATTGAGAAGGAAAAACAGCAGCCTGCCAGAAAGCATTTCTCTCCTAAAGTGCAGTCACAAGTCACATGACCAGGGGCAGCTGGGAAATTGACAAAATGTCTAGCCTCATGTCAGATTTCAAAATTGAATATAAAAAAATCTGTTTACTCTTTTAAGGAATGGATTTCAGTGCAGAATTCTGCTGGAGTAGCACTATGAACTGATACGTTTTGAAAAAAACATGTTTTCCGATGACATGTTTCCCTTTAAGCTTTATACTAATGACATACATTAAACCGTAGAGTGTGGATTTAAAGGGGGTTTTACACCTTTATATTAACTTTTAGGGGGTTATATTAAAAATGTCCGACCAAACTAGAATCCATGATTTGACTGTATTCATTATTAAAAAAAACTATATTCAATCTGAGCGGGGAAAAACTCAATAATATCAAGCAAAAAACAGAATCGTGCAATTTTTTTTGGCCTTTTCCCAAAACGTCTGAAATAGTCTGATTTTCAAGCTAATTCCAACACAGACCACAGAAACTTCCAAACAGAACAGGGACCTTTCAAATTGACTTATATACAATTTCGGCAGGTCTGATTTTAAAGTAATAAAATCCTCGAATTTTTTGTTATATATTATAGTATTTTAACATTTGGAGTTTAATAAATAACCCCCTTCGATATATATAGATATTCTGAGACAATTTGGAATTGGTTTTCATTGTTTATTATTTGTGGTTTTAAAAATTATATAGTTTTGTATTCAGCATCTCTCCAGTTTGCAGTTCAATCTGGTTGCTAGGGTCCAAATTACCCTAGCAACCATGCATTGATTTGAATAAGAGACTGACATATGAATAGGAGAGGCCTGAATAGAAAGACGAGTAATAAAAAGTAGCAATAACAATAAATGTATAGCCTTTGGTTTTATAGATGGGATGACCCCCATTTGAAAGCTGCAAAGAGTCGGAAGAAGAAAGCAAATGATTAAACAACTATAAAAAACAAAGACCAATTGAAAAGTTGTTTAGAATTAGTCATTGTATAACATGCTAAAAGTTAACTTTAAAGTGAACCCCCCTTTAAATATTAGTGACAATGGCCCTTATGCTCCCAATAGGTGTTTTTTGTTTTTTATTTAACAGATTAGATGTTCAATTGCACAGAGGCATTTACCGATAGCAACAATCGATAATTAGAATTAGCTTTTGAGTAAAAACTCTTATTTTAGTCTCCATAGCTTCCTGTCTCTGTTATCAGTTTCAGCCTTGTATAAGCCTTTGTTCTTTGCCGGCCATTGTCACCCATATTTAAAGGGGTGGTTCACTTTAAAGTTAAAGGGCATGTAAAGGCAAAAAAATAAAATCCCAGTTTTACTTTCTTTAATTAAAAAATGTGTACCGTTGTATTTGTATGCAGTGAAAGTCTCCCTTCATTTACTGCTGTGAATAGGAATTGTCAGATGGTCCCTAACTGCTGAGCAGGGAAACAATCATACTTATGAGCAGCAGGGGGAGCCCCCGTCTTTCTTCCCAGCCATGCAGAACTCAAGCAGCTTTGTTTATGACGATCCCTAAGCAGCCCAGACCACACTGAGCATGTGCACAGTCTTAGTCTTGCAAAGATGTTTAACAAAGTTACAAGATGGTGACCCCCTGTAGCCAACTTTGAAAGCATAAATTATTTGTTTGATTAGGCTTGTGGTGCAGTAAGTTCATGTTTATATTTAGTATACAAAATACAGCATTTCTAGCCTTATTTTATTTTAGACTTTACATGCCTTTTAACTTTTAGCGTGTTATGCCACTTCTCTGGTTTTGACCCAGACAGCCCAGTTTTCGGGAAGGGCTGCCTGCATATTATATTAGCAGTCACCTGGTGTTTATGGATCCAGAGATAAGTCTAGTTGAAAAGTATTTTTAACTACACCTTTCCACATTTCTGCCAATACTGGGCATTCTCACTGCCTACAAAGTTCATCAGCAATTTCCCCTCTAGACCATTGAGGTGAATTATGGAAACATTTACGCAACTTTAAGGATTTATGGTACCAGTCACAATATATGTTTTTCCTTAACGGGTGTATAGATCCCATCCTCAGTCTACTAGAACTTTCCTTTTAAGTAAAAATACCAGAATACCAGCTGGGTTTGGTTTATGGTCGAATAAAGAGCTGCCATATTGGTACGTATTCAGTATTTAGCCAATGAACTAGGGATGCACTGAATTCACTATTTTGAATTCGGACGTACGCTGAATCCTTTGCAAAAGATTTGGTTGAATACCGAACCCCAAAATACTTTGTGAAAGATTCGGTTAAATACCGAACCAAATCCTAATTTGCATATGCAAATTATGGGTGGAGGGAAAACATTTTTTACTTCCTTGTTTTATGACAAAAAGTCATGCGATTTCCCTGAAAAAGGCCAAATTCTGGCCAAATCCTGGATTCGGCGCATCCCTGCAATGAACCCAATGCATTTTTTTTTTATTTCTAACATAAATACTTCAGAAATTTGTTGCAAAGTCTTGATAATATTCCTAACGCCCTACCTCAATGCCTTCTTAGCACAAATTTGGCTCTTTCTATGCTTGTGCAGTAAATTGGGGGAAATCTGTTTTATTTCCATTAAACTAAGGGGCTTTTAAATTCGACTTGGCTTGCTTAGAAGGGAAATCGCTTCTAAATATCTCACCATAAAAATCACACCCAGGTTATTGAACTCAATTTGCAGCCCATTATACCATTGCTGCTCTGAGAAAGTACCGGTATTGTCTTGTATTGGAAATTGTTTACGTAGAGGTCCAATAAAAACACCTCGGAGAAGTACTTTATAAGTGCAGCAACATCTGCTCGGAACTGTCCTCACGGGCTGCTTAAAATCCCAGAGACGTTCCCGTCACACAATACTCCTCTTTGGAGAGGGTTCTGTTTTCCCAAATATATGAAATGTATTGATTACCAACTGGGCTGTTAATCAGTTTTAAATAACCTTGTTTAATGGAATGCTTTTATTAATGTGTAACTAATTGGCCGATTTATCAAAAATTCAAAGAAAGTGTCCAGAAGGATTTCCCACAGTTCCATCCATTTTGAATCTCCCCAAACTGCCTTCCAGCAGTTCTAGATCGCCGATGGGATGGCACTCAGGGCGCTTTGTTTTCCAAAGTTGCTTCACGAGGAAACTTCGGGCGACTTCAGAAAACGAAGTGCTCCGAGTGCTATCCCGCCACCAATTTACATTCAAGCCGCTGGGAAGGCAGTTTGGGGAGATTCGTCGCCCGAAGAAGAGGCAATTTGTCGCCAGTCGACTGATCTCCCCGAATCACCACGTGTGTCTCTGCCCTTAAAGTCTGCATTCATTTATCCTTCCTGATCTAATATTGTATTCTCAGTAAATAAAAATCAGATGCAGTGTTGAGTGTTTCTGGTCGAAGATAAGTGCAGAGAAGTCATAATCTGTCTTGCATGTCTCGCTTTTATTACAAATACAAGTGATTTACAGAAAAACCTTCTCAAAAGCAGAGACATACTGTAGATAAATGATGTGAAAGGCTGATGATTTTTTTCTCCCCAATGTAAGGGTGTTACTCCTCAAGCCATGTCCCTGCAATGAATCACAGCTCTGCAAGACACCATTGTAATGTACAACATATTTCAAATTCACAGTCATCATTTCAGATATCAATTCTATCCTTGAAAACGCTGCACCTGGATTGATATGGTTTTTAAAGATAAAAATGGAATCTTTATACAGATTAAAGATAAATATAGATAGCATGTTGAATGAATATCTAAATCCGGCACAGAGCACAGCTCACTCAGATGCAAGGGATTTCTCTACTTCTACCGCTGGTTCTCCCCAGTTTGTATGTTTTGAATGATTCTCAGGCTAGTAAGGGATGCCCCTCCTGTAGGCAATGCATTGCCCATGGTGTTTTGTTTTGCAGAGGTAGAAAAACACACAAAAGCTTGTCTCCCCATCATCCTCAGGCATAGCATCTGTTGGAAGACCATACAAGGGGGATAATCCATCATATCCCTTTGTCTATGCCCATCCTTCACCATGTGCCAAAGGACACAAAAGTATTCTTAGTTACTAATGTATAAGGGCAAATTCCCTGACCTGCAAAAATTCGCCAGCAACAGTTTCGCAGCCATCGAAACATTTCACCAGGCATAAATTCGCAAGAACAGCGCCAAAGTGCAAAGTTGCGTCCAGGGCGCCGAATGCTGGTGAGTTTTCACTAGCGTTACTTCAACAATCAAAGCGAAGATGCGCTAGCGTTGCCTTATTTAACATACAGCGGGAAATGATAAAGTTACATGGACGTATATATTGCAGCAAATACATTACATTAAGTCCAGGGAACCTTAATAAATAAAATAGAGTTGTTATAATGCCCTACACATGAGCCCAGTCTATCGTTTATGTTCCATATGTTAGAAAATGTATGTGGGAACCCGGTTATCCAAAAAAGATTTTACGAACCTTTGCAGGCTATCACTCTGAAAAAAAGGAAAAGACGCCAGCGTTTTTTGGGACTAAAAATTGAGGAAGTCCTATACACTCCATTGCACTTTGCCTGGTCTGAGCTGGCAAAGTCAAGTCTGGCGAATGAGGTAACGTTCAGTAAAATCCGCATCTTAGTGAAATTGCAGAGTAACGTCTGTTGCTATCGGTCATTCGCTCTCTATCGACAGATGACTTGTTGCTCTGGCGATAGAGTGCGAATGACCGCTAGCGAGGGTCCCGTTCGCTAGAGAATTGGCACCTGTGTCTGGTGAATATACAATGTCCCTGCAGGTGTAGGAGTTATCGCTCTGGCGTTAGAGTGCGAAGCAATGCTAGCATATATCTCCTTCGCCAGCGAAGTGACGCCTGCGCCCGTTAGGAAATCAGCGAAGTCCCTGCGGGTGGCAACTGACGCTAGCGTTAGCCACTTTGCCCCCTTTAGGGAATCTGGCCCATAGTCTTTGCATTGTATACAGTATAGATCATTACCTTGTTTTCAACATACTTAGGTAAGACCATATTATTCTTAATCTGCATCTAACAAAAAATAAGGTGCCCAAGCATGTTGAGTATGTATGTATAACTGTATTTGTAAAGTGCTGTTAGGGACCCAGGAGATATAGGGGGCCCCATAAGGCCCTAATTAATGAGCAATTTCAACATATATTGGTAAAAAATGAAAACCTCTGGATATGTTGGGGTCCCTAAAATTGATTTACTGTGGGGCTAACATCTAGTTACACCACTGATAAATACAATAAATATGCACTGTATACAGAGCTTATATAAGGACACAGAGCTTAAAGGGGTGGTTCACCTTCAAGTTAAATTTAAGTATGTTCCAGAATGAATAATTCTAAGTAACTTTTAAACTGGCCTTCATTTGTTTCTATTTATATATTTTTTTTAATTATTTGCCTTCTTCTGACTCTTTCCAGCTTTCAAATGGAAGTCACTGACCCCATCTTAAAAACAAATGCTCTGTAAGGCTACAAATGTGTTGTTATTGCTACTTTTTATTACTCATCTTTTTATTCAGGCCTTGCCTATTCATATTCCAGTCTCTTATTCATATCAATGTATGATTACATAGCTGCATACAGTAGTTACATAGTTAAATCGGGTTGAAAAAAGATCCATCAAGTTCAACCCCTCCAAATGAAAACCCAGCATCCATACACACACCCCTCCCTACTTTTAATTAAATTCTATATACCCATACCTATACTAACTATAGAGCTTAGTATCACAATAGCCTTTGATATTATGTCTGTCCAAAAAATCAGCCAACGGCACCTCCAACAAATGGTACGTAAATAGAATTAATCCAGCACACAAAATCTGCTCAAGGGTTATTACCCGTGTTTAATGTCAAGCCAAACAGGTTACAATGTTTCGGGGGCGTACCCCTTCGTTTCGGGGGCGTACCCCTTTGACCTGACGAAGGGGTACGCCCCCGAAACGTTGTAACCTGTTTGGCTTGACATTAAACACGGGTAATAACCCTTGAGCAGATTTCGTGTGCTGGATTAATTGTCCAAAAAATCAAACACAAAAACAAGTAGATATTCTATTTTCTAGATTTTTCCTAAAAACGTGGAAGTAATGTTCTCTTCATTCTGGCCTACACCACCTCAAAGGAAACAAAAAGTGTCTGTGTTGGCCTATTTTATTTTAATCTTGCTGCAGGACGAACCTTTGGTTTCCATAGTGCTAAGTCTTAGACGCCACCTTGGACAGAGTCTTTTTGGCCCAGCAAATTATGTTTGCTACAGAGCACACTTTAAAGCCTCGTTGAAGCTCCCAATTCCCCCGAATAAAGAGAGTTTGCTGGAGAAGCAGCGTTCCCTTTGTTGTGCACCTGATTCCCCACGCCACATAGTGACCCTCCGGCTCAGCAGTCTGCACAAATAATCTGCTCTGCTTCTTAGAAGCTCATTGTAGAAAGGACAGACGGAGAAGTACATTAAACACTAGCCGAATTGTTATGAATGTGAATCTGCGTGGGAGGTGGGTTCTCATCTTTTTATGGTAACTGGAAAGAAGGGCATTGTGAATAGATCAGAGCTGAATCGTTTCTTTTTTACTTACAGTACTTTGTGCAAACACACATTTCTCCTCCTGGGACTGTCACTGTATTATTGGCTAAATGATATCCCTGAAATGTTGTGTAAAATGTGCATTCATCTGGGTTACAAACTGTCTCTTGTGCTGCTGCGAACACTGGTAAAGTTATTAGTCGTCTTTGTCTATTGCTGGATTTCATTGCCACAATGTTTATGAGGGAGGATTCCCAATAATTGTATAATTCTCTTTTTATTCAGATCTTCTTTATTGAATTTTAACAGTAATACAAACAAACAGGCAGGCACTCAATGGAACAGTCTTCCAAACAGACGAAAAAGAATTATTAGTTTATTTGGTATTCATGACATAGCTTTACGCGTTTCGCATCTTCACAGAGACTTAATTATAGCATGCATTTTAACAGTAACAAATTCAGACAAAACATATAGAGAAAGCTCCAAATTACAAAAAGGCCATCTCTCATAGACTCCATTTTATCCAGATAATTCAAGTTTTTAAAAAATGATTTCATTTATCTTTTTCTCTGTAATAACAAAACAGTAGCAGGTATTTGATCCCAACTAAGATATAATTATTTTGTATTGGAGACAAAACAATTCTATTCAGTTTATTTAATGTTTCATAGATTTTTTTGTAGAATTTACGATGTGGAGATCCACATTATGGCAAGACTTATCTGAAAACCACCAGGTCCCGAGCATTCTGGATAACAGGAGCCATACCCATACCTGTGTCTGGGGGGTAAATAAATAATTCCTGACCGTTTTAGATCATAAGCTTTTTTGGGGTGCAGTTTGTCCCAAATACATTCTGTATACAAAACTATCCCCAATACACAGAATGAATGTCTCTCGTGGTATATAAGTATTTGTGACCATACACAGAGAAAAAAATATACAAAAGACTTATTTCTATTAAAGAATGAGAACAAAATCTGGTTTGTGCACAAAAGGATGTCATTATATTATGAACTCCATTCTGTACAGTTTAACAAGCAATCTGTCTCACAAATGTATAACCTCCATGTAACAGACACACTTATGTGTAGAGTTACTTACAGAATAAAATATGTAAAAAAAACTTGTATGATGTGTGTTAAAATGTACAGAATGGAGTTCGAAATATAATGACATCCTTTTGTGCACTAATCAGATTTTGTTCTCATTCTTTAATAGAAATAAGTCTTTTGTATATTTTTTTTATCTGTGTATGGTCACAAGTACTTATATACCATGAGACACATTAATTCTGTGTATTAGGGATAGTTTTGTAAACAGAATGTATTCGCGACAAATGGCAGCCCATATTGAATCAATTGTTTTTCTGTTACCTGTATGTTCAGTGTATGTGCACTAGGGATGCACCGAATCCACTATTTGAGATTCAGCCGAATCCCCGAATCCTTGGTGAAAGATTCGGCCGAATACCGAACCGAATTTTCATATGCAAATTAGGGTCGGGAAAGGAAAAAGTGGAAAAAAATCTTCGTTTGTGATGAAAAGTCACATGATTCCCCTACCCGCCCCTAATTTACATATGCAAATTAGGATTCAGTTCAACCAGGCAGAAGGATTCGTCCGAATCCGAATCCTGCTGAAAAAGGCTGAATCCAGAACCGAATCCTGGATATATGTATCCATATGTATTAAAATGTCTGGAGAAAAACCGCTTACCCAAAAAAGTAAGTTAGGGCTTTTGCAGCCAATCCCACTTATAAAAAGGAAAAGTCGCCAGCGTTTTTTGAACTTTAATGCATTTTCAGCACACAGGATATGATGTAAACGAAAGATTGAGGAAGATCTAGCTCCTTTATAGCATTTTGCCTTGTCTGAGGTGTCAACTCTTGCACAAGAGGTAACGTTCATTAAAATCTGCATTTTACTGAATTTGCGGAGTAACGTCCGTTCGCCAGAGTGAAAAGTCGCCTGGTGATAGAGTGCGAATGACCGCTATCGACACTCCCGTTCACTAGAGCTTTGGCACCTGCGCCTGTTAGTGAATGTTAGTAGATGTCCCTGCGGGTGGCAACGCTGGCGAAAAGTCGGTAGCGTTAGCCACTTATCTCTTTAGTAAATCTGCGCCCTGGTTTTAATGCAACCAAAACTTGCCTGCAAGCCAGGAATTCAAAAATAAGCACTTGCTTTGAGGCCACTGGGAGCAACGGTCAGAGAGGTTAGTTGGAGTCACTGGTTGGGAATCACTGCCTTAGACCATCATTTTTACTCATCATCTTTATTCTCCCAGTTTATTTTCATACTATAATAAATCCATCCATATATTTTGCCTCTTGTTATAATACTGCAATAAAGAATCACCATGAAATAAGCCAAATGACTAGGAACAAAAGGGCCCATTGAAACGTCGGCCCACCAGGAATTTTCTGATGGACAAGTCCAACACTGGTTGGGGGCAGGGGTTACCCTATACGACCTTATAACAGAGCCCACTCAGCATTTACAGAAACATAAAATAAAAAGTAAGACCCTTTCATACATAAGATATACTTTAAGCAACTTTAATGTCAATGTTTTGTGCACTTCCTGCTGTAATACTTGGACTGCTAAATGGGTGTCAGCAGAATAGAAATTGATATTTGGTATAAGACAAAGAGGAAAATGGGACCATATGAGTTGAATTCTGCCATAAGCGTTCAGCTTTACTTTCCCAGCACAGTAAAGAATAATGATACTGACAACTTAGCAAAGTATTTCTCTCCCCCTATTTGCTGTCTGAAATCTCAAACTGTCGTCCTGTGAGCTGCCATTAATATTGGTACTACTGGCAAACAGCAATATACAGCTGCCAACAAGAACTGCAATTATTTTCATGGGGAATTAATTTAGATGTTGGCTGTAACACTACGGTCACTGTTTTATGGCAGCTATCCTTTAAATATATATTTATTTTTATGGTTTCTTTTTTTTTTATACGGCTTCTTGGCATACGTTATTGTTATATCATTTTTTTTAACCTAAACAATACAGCATGTTCCGATTCCATTTGAAACAAACAGTAAGGCTGAAACAGCACACAGTGTCTGGCGTGATCAAAAAGAAAGTCAGAGAACATTTAGGGGTCACTGCAAGAAAAAATATATTTGTTCATGCCTGTTGCGATCCGCATGTTTAAATACGCGGCACCGTAAATGTAACTGATTCTGTGCCAAATGTGCAGTTTCCAGATGTAAAATCCCAGGATGGAATAATATCAGCTAATAACATTAAACAGACAAGTACTTGGCAATCTGATAATGGTGAAGACATATAAGTTATTGGACACCTGCTCCACCTTTTATTCTGAAGGAAGCATAATGAAGATTAGCAAACTAATGCATGGGTTTGATATAACAACTGAGGGGCAAATTTACTAAGTGGCGAAAATTTGCTGTGACGGCTTTGAAGGCAGCGCAACACTTTACCGGACGAAAAATTTGCTCCCCGACAACACTAATTCACTAACATGCGAAGTTGTGTCCAGGGCCCCGAACGCTGGCGAAGTTGCGCTATCGATAATTCGGCAAGCAGTGCGAAGTTGCACTAGTGTTGGCTAATTTGCATACGGCGGGAAGTTAAAGTTGAATAGACGTATATTTTGCAGCAAATACATTGCACTACACAAGCACAGGGAAGCTTAATAAAATAAAATAAAGAATGAAGAATGTTATAATGCCCTACACATGAGCCCAGTGTATAGTTTATGTGCCATATGTTAGGGAATGTAGGGGGCAAGCCAGTTACCCCAAAAAATGTTTATGCTCTTTTGCAGCCTATCACCCTGAAAAAAGGAAAAGACGCCAGCGTTTTTTGGGACTTCCTCAAAATTTCCAACTAAATTTTGAGGAACTCCTATCTACTCTATTGCACTTCGCCTGGTCTGAGGTGACATAACAGGTATGTGTGGGGGTTGTTGGGTTGTGGCTGCAGTGGGGGGGGGCCCCGGTGGGGGGTTGTGGCTAGGACAGGGGCCTAGAGTGGGGGGGGGCTTGTGGTAGAACCCTGAACTTACCTTCTGATCATGGCAAATATCCCTTAAAGGAGAAGGAAACCTAGTCGGTGCAAAAACCCTTCCCCCCTCCCGTGTGCTGCCCACCCTCCCTCCTCCCCCCTGGCCTACCCGTCCCGCTGGGCAAATGCCCCTAACTTGTTACTTACCCTTCTTCGCAGGTCCAGTCTACGGAGTTCACCGACGCCATCTTCTTCCAAGTGATCTTCTTCCTGCTTTGACCGGCGCATGCGCAGTAGGAGCATTTCGCCGGTACGATCTACTGCGCATGCGCCAAAACGCCGGTCAAAGCAGGAAGAAGATTGCGTAAAAGAAGATGTCGTCTGTGAACTCCCTGGACTGGACCTGCGCAGAAGGGTAAGTAACAAGTTAAGGGCATTTGCCCAGCAGGACGGGTTGACCAGGAGGGAGGAGGGAGGGTGGGCAACACACGGGAGGGAGGAGGGTTAAAGGGGAATGAAACCGACTAGGTTTCATTCCCCTTTAAGGTTCCCTAGCACATGTAGCACTGCACTCTACACCTTGTCACAATTAAATAGGGATAATGAGATCAGGCACATTGCAGACGCTTTCTGTATGGCCTTTTTATGGGCTCCTAAAAGGTACTAAGCATAAGCCGTTTGCTCACTTACAATTAGTTCATCCACATCCTACCATCATGAATCTCTGCTGTTGTGGTCTATGGTTTATGCCAAAACTACAAATATGAGAGCGCCTCAGAAGCAACCCATTCCATTCTGTTCAACTTTCAGATCAATTCATGGCTTTTGCCCTGGTGCAGTGGTTTTTGGAGTGTTTGGGTTCAAGCCACCCTTTCTTTTCAGTTGCTCAGGGACCACTTTAGCTCATAAGAAAGTTACAGTTACATTGAGACATACAGTATCTTGGACAGCAAACAAGCTTTCACCCAAATCTCACACTAATTAACCTTCAGGCTGGAGTTCTACGCGGTTCGTTAGTAGATAATAGATTTGTAATGGATAGATTGAAAATAGATTAATACGGTATATTTATACGTTACTGGGATTTGTCTAAAATATAGATGCAGTGGTGCGATTTGATGGCATTCATTACAGGAACTTACACCTTAACCAGTGTCAGATCAGTTGTGAGCTTCTCTGTACGGAAAAACAGGAGCCACCACCCCTGCACACTTATGCAACCGGTACCTTTTGATACCTTTGTATGATTGTCATTGAGAATGATGGGGAGCACCCACAGATCCATCAGGGGAGGAGGCCTGGGTTGGCAAGGCCCACTGTTTTTTTTCTGGTATTTGCGACAAACATGGTGCCCCCCATTCTGAGTCATGTACAAGTTGTGTAGAAGTGTGCCTATGGATGCAGGAGGGTACAGAGTAAAAAATTATTGAGAATTGTGTCCAAAATTGCAGTGTGGCTGTGTTCGTAAATGACCCCTAAAATCTCAAATAAGCATCGTAAACATGCACTTATGCTAAATTGATCATTTATTCATATTAAAATGCCTTCCATATAATATACTGTAATTATGATATCAGCGCACAATTGACCTCATTTAAATGGGCTGGATCATTTTTTATTAAAAAAACATTGTGTTTTAGAAACAGCCGTTTGCTTTGCCTGCAAAATGAAAATGCTAGCTGGTGTGTTGGTAGATATTGTCTCTCATGGTATAGATATGGGTGAAACTTGACAGACATTATTTTAGCCTTTTTTTTTACTGACCTTTCACTCGCTTACAGTTGAGAACAGTTAGTTGGACATGCAAGTTGGACATCTCTGGTTTAGCCCAAGCCAAAGCTTCCCAAAACTGTAGCACTGCCCGCCTAAAGGGACATGGAGCAGTGGCCAAAGTTGATGGTTGCATTCATACATTCTCCTGGAAGTCTAGCTTGAAGGACATTTATGGTAAGGTTCTGGGCTGGAACTAGGGGTAGGCAGAAGAGGAACCTGCCTAGGGCACAATGATAAGGGGGCGCTTGGCAGGTACCTGTTAAGTGTCTTAGATCCCTAGTCTGTGTCCGCTGCCCTCTTTACCTCTCCCCTCTTACGTCCCTCACTGCACTCCCCTTCCCCTCTTTCCCCTTCCACTCCCTCCTCCCCTCCCTCCTCCTTCCCCTTTCCCCCGCTTCTTCCCCTTTCCCTTCCTTCCCCCTCCTTTACCTTGCCCTCCCTCCCCCTAGTTGCCTAGGTTGCCTGATCGGCTTGACCTGGCCCTGGTAAGGCTTACTTGCTGTCCTACCTGTTCTTAGAGCTACGACTTAGAGGACAATACAGCAGTTTTGCATTTGCCTCTCCTTTGTAGGGTAGGGCCACACGAGGAGATTCGGGTAGATTTTGTCGCTAGGCGACTTTGCATTGTAACCTATGGGGAAAAATGCAGAGGCAGTTCAGGGGATAGTCGCTCAAAAGATGAGGCGATTAGTCGCCAGGCGACAAAATCTCCCCGAATCTCCTCATGTGGACTAGCCCTTATAGGCTAAAGGGGGCCATCAACAAATGTTTTTCAAATCCAAAAAAGAACTGATCTAGGAGAAGCGCGATGCATGGTGGGTACACATCATTTGGTTGCCAGAGAACAAAAAAAATTAAAACAAATCAGACAAAAAGGTTTACTCATCCTTCAAACTGGATTACGTCTTCACATGCCTAAAGGGGTTATCATGAATATTTTACTTTTATGTAGATACCTCCCAGAAATGAAGACCAAGATTTTCCATCACATGGCAGATGTTAACTTGGGCTATGACCTGGCATACAGTCTCCTTAGCTCTTCAGTCAGTGATATCATACCAAGAATATGAATTCCAGCCTTAAGTACATTGTTCCATATCTTACAATTGTGCTCTCCTTAAGACTAAAACAGCAACCTCAATAAACAGTATTAAAGGTTTAAAAGCATAAAACAAATGGTAAACAAAAAAATATGGGAGTCCTTTCCAGTAACATCTTGAAAGCGTAACTATCTCTTCTCTGTCTTTCAAACATTAATAAAATCCATATTTTAGATGGCTTTGATACTAAGAAAGGAAGCACATCTGCCTTTGCTAAACCTTGGCCCACTTTTTTGTTTGTTACTTTTGTCTTTTTCCTTTTGATGACATCTTTTGGATAGGTTTTAAGGTTAAACAGTTTTATTTCATTTTATGATGCGGGGGAGCTTAAAATAATTTAATTTTAGAGTTACATTCTATTGACTGCAGTGCCTGTGCCTCATCTTTGTGGGTTCCTGGTGTTGGTTACCTGCTTTCATAAAATTTGTCAGACTGAATACAGTTTAAGGTTTTCTTCGGGTGGGGGTGACAATAGTGTTAAAGGGAGAAAATCCCCCCTCTCTCTCGCTGTCCATTTCTATATCAATCTGTACATAGATTATATGTGAATGTATGTATGTTTTTGTACACCTGCGTCCAACATCTCATCATGAGTACTAATATGAAGTTGGTCCTCTCTTTGCTGTTATCTTTACCCACTGCTGTTCTGGAAAAGCTTTACTAGATGTTAGAACATTATTGGATTGGCTTCCATTAATATGTAAGAGGTTGGGCATTGACGTTGGGCAGTCACGTTTGGGTCACATTTGTGTTCGACTTCATTTCACAGATATTCAGTTGGGTTGAGGTCAGGCCAGTTGGGTTCTTCTACTCAGTTACCCAATTCTGTATGGACAGTTCTTTGTACACGAAAAGTAGAAAAGTGGACATGGAAATGTAAAAAATATTGTTGTATGGGTGAATAGCCAATACCAATACCTAGAAGGGGAGTCCACATACTTTTTGGCAAGACGTTTGTCAGTAGCCATTAGACAAATAAAATATATGGGAAACATGTGTACAACCTGATCTAGAGCATTAACGTATACCATACAATTATCTTCAACTGATTAAAGTCTGGCTGCTGATTGGATATTATGATAAACTGAGTTGTGTTACATTTTGCCCATGTTATTACACTACCACCAAGTCTTGCTTGTGTGTTTTTGTGCGGTACCATCATTATTTCATCTATGGGTAAATTTTGACACTAAGGGGGTTATTTATGAAAATCTAAATTGATTCCATTATTTTCTGAAATATACTCTGACCAAATCCACACGGGTTATTTCCCATTAATTTTCAATACAATTTCCCATAAAATTCCAGTTCAAGAAAAAACTTGAAACAATAATGAAAATCATCCGAAAATTAGAATCATAGGAATGTTTCAGTTTATCCGCCCCAAAATCGCGAAATCTTCGGATTTTTGCACGAAACCCATCGCAGATCAGGGTATCTGCGGGACTTCTCACCTTGACTTATATACAACCTTGGCAGGTCTGAGATGCCTGATTTCGGTTTTGAACTTTTTCCATCCATTTATTAAATCCTGAAAAATGTTAGTTTGTTTTTTTTTTTAGACTTTTTTGAGTTTTTGGCATTCAAACTTTAATAAATAACCCCTTAATTGTAATTGATCAAGCAGTGTGCAACAAGCTGGTTAGTCTTTCCCCTTTCTTAACCCCGTGCCAATCCCTACAGTGCGCCATTGTCTCATTTCAAACATTGTTAACCCATTTAAGAACCTGCTTTATTTAAATTAAAATTGATCAAGAAGATTATTCTACGGCAAAACATTTTGTGCTTTTATTCCACAAACACAGCCTTTTCCATTTCCCACACTGAACCTTATTTGGTAATTTCAGCTTGCAGTCATTAAATGTGGATTAAGAGAAAATAACTTGGCAAGATGGTAATGAATGTGATCTAGATGGAGAGATACCGTAACTGTTATTAAAAGGTACTTAATGTTACTTTGCCTAATAATTTGGGTAGCTCTTTTTAAAAACAGACTTCTTTCTTATTTATATATATTACGCGATGCCTCTGCAATCATGGAGTTACAGGCATTTGAATACCCTTCTATATTCCACTTTATACAAGCTCAGTAGTGCCGGTATAAGTCCTTGTCATCCAGTTGTGGTCAGAAAATGCTCAGGACAAAATGCACATTTGCAACTTTTTATATGTTATAGAATGGACATTTCAAAGCAACCTTTCAATTGGTCTTCAATATTTATTTTTTTTATATAGTTTTTTTTATTATTTACTGCTTTCTTCTTCTGACTCTTTCCATCTTTCAAATGGGGGTCAATGACCCCATCTAAAAACAAATGCTCTGTACGGCTACACATTTATTGTTATTGCTACTTTTTATTACTCATCTTTCTATTCAGATCCTCTTCAATTCATATTCCAGTCTCTTATTCAAATCAATGCTTGATTGCTAGGGTAATTTGGACCCTAGCTGCCAGATTGCTGAAATTGCAAACTGGAGAGCTGCTGAATAAAAAGCTAAATAACTCAAAAGCCACAAATAATAAAAAATGTAATCCCATTGCAAATTGTCTCATAATATCACTCTCTACAGCATACTAAAAGGTAATTTAAAGGTGAACAACCCCATTAACACTATGGTAGGCAAGGAGTAATTTCAGGTGCTTTGCCACAAAACCAGAAATCCTACCCAAATGTAGGGTTTCCACCTTCTGTCCGATGGAACTCCTAGTAGGAGGGCGGAGCTGTAATGCAATGGGGGTGGGTCAGTGATGCAACGGGGGTGGGTCATGACATCGGGTGCAGGGTTATGACATCACAATCGGCGATTTGCCGATCGCTGCGTCAGCCATAGGAAATCAGTTTTGACCCAGACAGCCCTTCAAAAAACTGGGCTGTTGGTGGCAACCCTACCCATGTGTCATGGTCCGTATGCTGTGGGTAGAGGAAAAACTTGAACATGGGAATGGAAGTGAATAGTGAAAAAGAGAAAGGTATAAACAAAGTAGAATTATCAATCTTTAGACTACTCAAACGGAAGTAAGAGTTTCAGAGGCATGTTTACCCATAGAGTAAAGTAATGACATGATCTGGAGGTAAGCCAGGCCATTGTGGTATCTCACAGACTAAGACAAAACTTTCCCAGAATTAAACAAAGGGAATAAAATATATTTTCACACGAAAGAAAAGCCTTAACTGCAGAACAAAACGTTGCTTTGAAAGAAGAAGAACAAACACAATTTACAAAGGGAGAACATCATCATGATACCCAAACTAGGGAGGGGAAACTTTTTCTGGCAATGGGAGAATAATATAGCAAAAAAAGTCTTTGTCTGAAAGGGAGACTAATATAATACCCACACATGGTTACGTACTAATTATGTAGCACATTCAATAGTTTTGGAAGGTGAGGGTGCATTTTCTCTGAAAACTACGAATTATTCCAGTTTTGGATATTTTGACCTTGATAAATAACCCTTTTAATGTTTACATGATTTTCAAGTAGACGTAAGGTATGACAATCGAAATTACGAAGAAATCCTTTATACAGAAAACCCCAGGTCCCGAGCATTCTGGATAGCAGGTCCCATACCTGTATAAAGATATTCCAAATCACAAGCTCATTCTCTGCTGGACAGACACATTTGCTTTCATGATGGAAGAGAAATGGATCCAGCTATAGGTACAATTTCACATCTGAGAATGTATTCAATTATTTGTGCTCTAAAATAGCAGGCTTTTTATGTGTTTTACATATAAATATGTATGTTATTATGTCTTTCAAAGTTATATATATATCTATATAGACATTCCTGCCGTGCATACCTTTTCACTTAACATTGGTCACATTAAACATGCTCATCTTTCTCAAGAAACAGATGGTTATGTTCAGTGCTCTTTATTCCGAAGAAATCGGTTTTACTGTTGGTTCTTTTATATTTTGCACCTTTTATCAGGAATTGCCATTAGTGTCAGGTTTAAAGCTGCAATAACATTGTGGCTTCTCACCTGAGACCTTATTATTTTAAATGGTTTTTAAAAAACTGCACATGTTATTCTTCCCCTCATGCCAACAATGTCTTTGACTTTAGAACATTATGAAAATAATGGAAGCCACAAGCTTACAGCCTTATGAATGGCTATAGTCTTTAACTAATTTGTGGGTTATAGCCTCGTGAAAGAACAGTATCTGTGTTTATGTTTAATTCACCTTTGGGGAACTTATTTATTTAAAAGGATATAAATGCTTCATTTTTGGTCTGTTGTTCCATAGTTAAAGGTCTAGGCATTTCTTTCCTATTAATAAAAGCTGCAAAAAATGGAGCTAAATTGTATGGTATGGCACAGGTATGGGACCTGTTATTCAGAATGCTGGGGACCTGGGGATTTCCAGATAACATATCTTTCCATAATTTGGATCTACTAGAAAATCTTATAAACATGAAATAAACCCAATAGGCTGGTTTTGCTTCCAATAAGGATTAATTATATCTTAGTTGGGATCAAGTACAAGCTACTGTTTTATTATTACAGAGGAAAAGGAAATCATTTCTAAAAATTTGGATTATTCGGATAAAATGGAGTCTACGGAAGGCAACCTTTCTGTAATTCAGAGCTTTTTGGATAACGGTTTCCAGATAACAGATCCCATTCTTGTAGCATTTTTAGCATAGGCCAAAGGATAAATGAAACATATTTTGGTGATTCTGAAATAAGCTGCTGCTTCATAAACATGTTTAAAACATTGACAAGTCTTGATAAATAAATGCACTATAATTGGTGCAAACAAATTGGGCTTTTTGATTATTGAAGAGGTATTTTTGCTACTGTTTAATGGCCCAAGTTCTTATATTCATTCTTTTTTGTAGCAGACAAAGAACTGTTTGGGCCTTGGGAGACCCTGCTGTGAAGCAGTTATGGGTTCCACGTACCCTCGTTCATTAATTTCCACGAGCATCATCACTGGACTTTTCCTAATGTGTTTCCATACAACATCAGGTAAACAGAGAATTCTTTACCTTTGAACCCCTGAAAGTAACATATTTAGAATCTTTTGCAAGCCTATAGATACTTTTCCTTATGTTTTTCGAAACTACACCTTGCAAATAAAGAATTCTATTCCTCTGAACCCTTTAAAAAGTAACTCCTACTTATAAAGAATCTTTTGCAAGCTCTAAGAAAAATTCTTCTAAATGATGCGCAAGTTAGGCGACGGGTAGGGTGCAAATAATCCAAATTTTGAAAAATATTTCAATTTTTCTCTGTAATAATAAAACAGTCCCTTGTTCTTGATCCTAACCTAGATATAATTATCCTTATTGGAAGCAAAACCAGCCTATTGGGTTTATTTAGGGGCAGATTTATCAATGGTCGAATTTCAAAGTAAAAATACTTTGAAGTTCGACCATCGAATTTAAATACTTTGAATATCGAATTCGAACTTTTTTCATCGAATCTGGGTATTCTGCGGTCGAAGTAAAACCGTTCGATCGAACAATTAAATCCTTCAAATCGTACGATCTAATGATTTTACTTAGACTTCAAAAAACTTAGAAAAATGCCGTAGAAGGTCCCCATAGGCTAACATAGGCCTTCGGCAGGTTTAATTTGGCGAAGTTTTGAAGTTGAAGTTTTTTTAAAGAGACAGTACTTCGATTATTGAATGGTCGAATATTCAAACTATTTTACTTCGAATCGAATTTGAAGTCGTAGTATCATATTCAATGGTCGAAGTGTCCAAAAAATTACTTTGAATTTCGAATTTTTTTTACTTCGAAAATTCCCTCGAATTCACTTCGACCCTTGATAAATCTAAATCTTGATAAGATCCAAATTACTGAAAGATCTGGAAAACCCCAGGTCCCGAGCATTCTGGATAACAGGATCCATACCTGTACTTGCTTCTCACCTATCTCTTATGGATGTAAATAAAATTGGCAGTGCTATGGTTTGGTTTTTCTGTTCCCATCTGTCCCTACATGGGCTGCAACAAATTAAGAGAAGTGCTGTTTCTTCTACGGCAGGAAGGTGAACGCTAGCAGTTTTTTGCATTCAAGAATCTGATCATGCTTTTTTTTACTATTTCAGCTGTGAAGATCCAAAATTTTACTCTTTTTGGAGAGAAGATGGTCCTGAAGGCTCATACCAGAAATATTATTCCTTGTATGTTCCACACACGGCATCTACTCAAGCCACGCATAGTACAAATGGAGTGGGGAAAAATCCCAGCTGGTACCCTCGACTACACCCCTCTACTACGTCTATATGGTGACCATGTGAAACTTGCATCTTCTGATTTAGGGGCTAAATATCAGATTTTTCCATCCCTGGTGCCAAGAGGGAACTGCTCAATGGTCATCAATTCAATGGATGCCACAGACAGCGGCACCTATCAAGTCCGACTAACAGTGAAAGGCATTCTGTATGAGCCCATTCCATCTATCAGAATCCAGGTTGTGACTCAGCAACAAGGTAATCTAGACAAACATTTTCCCTTAGATAGTGTAGATTCATTGATAAGAATTTAGTCCATGTAATATAAAGTTTGTACATTGGATTTGTCAAAGATCTTACTCTTCTTTTCACTGTTGGATTCCAGCGCTCATAATGGGTGATTGTGAAAGTGTTTGGGTCATAAATGATTGAGTAAAGCTGTTCACATGCTACAGTTTCAATGGAGTAATGTAAATACAGTATAAGCATGCTAGAATATTCTATTCCCTTTATAGCTAGTTGAAACACTGGGGATGCGCAAGAGATAAAACAATTTTTTAAATTTCCCATGCACCCATCCCCATTACTCCAGTCCCAATGATGAAAATTTGCACGAATAAAATGAAGGGGACGGGCCGACAAACGTCAGCGGGCCTAGAGGTGCTCACTATGTAAATCCGCCCCTGCCTATTCTACCAAGATGTGTTAAAATTGCTAATTTATTAGGGCCTCACTGGGACCCCTACACTCCTGGGCCCTCCTGTAGCCTCAGGGTCTGTTCCTCTATAGTTACGTCCCTGTTGAGAAGTCTTGTATACTATTATCTATATATTTTTTATCATTTCACATGCAGCAATACCCCAGAAAGGCCCCCGAAAAGTGAAAGCAAAAGTAAAAAAGAAAGAGGAACCAATGACAACCACTCAAATCACTTTGACAACAGCAGCAAATGAAAGTGATTTTATCAGCGTATACATCCTCCCAAAACTTCAAGGGAATGAGAGGACAGCTTTGATTACAGTGATAGCTGTTGGCGCTTTCCTTCTTATATTCTCGCTGATAGGAATTGATGTATGGTAAGCTGGTTTTCCTTAAGAGCAGCCTTACCATATTATTCAAAGTCTGTTCTTTCTACAGGTTCTCCCCACAGTTGTATCCCATGCCATTAAATATCCTTTTGTGTGTCTAAATTAAAGGGATTCTGTCATGGGAAAAAAAATTTTTTTCTTCAAATGCAACAGTTTATAGTGCAGCTCCAGTAGACTTCTGCATGAAATCCATTTTTCAAAAGAGAAAACAGATTCTTTAATATTTCATTTTGAAATCAGACATGGGGCTAGACATGTTGTTAGTTTCCCAGGTGCCCTCAGGCATGTGACATGAACTCAATCATTCTTTTCTGCTGCACTACAAGTTAGAGTGATTTCACCCCTCCTCCCTTTCTCCCTCAGCAGCAGAATAATGGGAATGCAAAAAGATAACAGCTCTCTGGTAGATATGAGAATATCACTCAATAGTAAAAATCCAAGTCCTGCTACAACTTCTTCAGTTACATTGAGTAGCTTATCTGAAAGCATTTCCATCATGAAGTGCTGGCTCTTTCTGAAAGCACATGACCAGGCAAAATGACCCAAGATGGCGCCTACACACCAATATTACAATACAATATTATTTGCAGTGTAAACAGTGACATTTAGAAATAAAAACTACACCATAAAAGAATCCCTTTAAGCTTGCTCTTTCTGTTCTAAGTCTAGGATTTATCCCTTATACAAAAATTTATATTTTAGTTTCTGTGTAGAAAGCCTAAAAGAACTAATGCATGACTTTATTTACAGGATTCTATATTGTCGACATAGGAAAAAAACACATCATGGTGACGTATTTAACTCGATGTATGAAGAAGAAACATCATCAGAGCAAGAGGAGGAAGAATTATCTGAAGAGGAAGAGGAGCAGGAGGAAGAGAATGAAGACAGATGAATGAGGAAAATCATTAGAATAGTCATCTAATAATATAGAACAAGCATTAAGATGATGAGGGAGAGGAGGAGGGCAACATAACTGAAAAGGAAAAATATTATTTAGAAGCATCATTAGATGTGAAAGGCGAACATAACAAGGGCCGGCAATAACATTTACTAAATAAATTCATAAAAATTGCTACAGCGCCTGTGTGCATTATCTAAATATGGATAAGACTGGTATGTAAGTAAAAAAGGAAGAGGCTAAAAAGAAATTGTTCACGGTGGACCCCTGTGAAAGGAGCAAAAAGGAGAACTAAATATGGAAGGGAAGAAGGTGATAAATGCTGCACCTAATGTTACAGAAACGTAATAGATGGCCTGCAGATACAGCCACCACTTGCAGATTAGTCAAGCAGGCTTTGATTTTTGAACAGATGGGGTATTGCTGGGTGCTCCATTATTATAAGGAGGAGACTTGTGACTCAAAGACAAAGGTTTGTATGTGTTGCTGCTTGGGATCATAACCAACAAAAGTTACTTATAGTTACTAAATTTCCCTTTTTGAGGATTGCAGTTATTCCGTCAGTATCTGCAATTAGTTTGATAATACATTTAAAAAAGCTTAAAATGTAGACCCTTACAAAAATATATGTCTATCCCTTTGGTTTTAGTAGTAGTAGAGGCCAAATAGATATTAGGAATGAAAAAAATATTATGTCTGCATTGTTCTTATGGCATTGCTTTAAAACAATAAAAGCCTGTACATTACAGGTAACTTTTTTTGAGGTCATGACTAAAGATGACCCTTTCTGTAGATTAAAAGGTGAGTTTACATTATAAAAAAAATGAAAAAAAATCACAAAAACGACCTCTAAAATCACGATTGGGGAAGAGTCAGAGGGACCAATTCTGGTAATAATTTATTCACACAGAGGGTAGGCCCAGGCAAGTAAACAAGAATACAAACATAATGTACACCAAAGGATTGCAGTAAACTGGTTGGATTCCTGATAGTTTATGATTCCTTTCAATGGAATTTATGGACTAAGGGGGAACCATAGATAGTTACCAGACGCAAAATATCTAATTAGAAACACAATGTCACAGTCACTTGCTCAGGACTATGATTACCTGATCATCCTGTACATTGGAGTAAAGGAGATCAGACCACAACAAGAGACAGAGTAGAGTTTGGAGGTCTACAATCTGGAGTAGAAGACTTGGTAAATTGCAGTTTTATTAATATATTCATAGTGTCTTCCAGAGTTCATTTTAGTAAAATATTAGTTTCAGTGGGAATCCCCATAGCTAAAATACTTTGTGGGTTTAAATAACAGAGAGTACTGACTATGGTGGCCTAATTTGGTTCTAAAGAGCTTTAGTAATGTGGGTTGTAGCAGTCTCCACGTCTGTCAAGTAAATCAGTCTCTAACCTGATGTTGAGAATGGAATGTGTCTGTTGGGATGCTGGATCACAACATACAGTATCATCCAGTGTACAGAAATAATTGTATTTTTGACTATCACTTCAGCCAGACTATGCTGAACTCTATTTCACCTTAACACACCCCAGTGTTTAGTAGGCATTCATAAAATATATATATCTATACAGATATATATGCACCATCACCAGAGGTTCCCTGGGGATACTTGGAAAGAAGATAAAAGATGATTGAGTTCTAGAAGAAAGTAGACTGGATCAATGACATTTTTAAGGAAGAGGTGCACTAATCCAGCCATGGACCATGCACGGCAGGAGGTTGGTCAACTCAGTGTTTTAACTCAAGGTTACTGAGGGCTAAATGTCTACACACGGTTAAAAAAAATAAACAGGAATTATAGAGAAAGAATACACTTTATGGCCCTAAACCATTTGTGTTGTTTAGCACATAGATTGTGAACAAGCCAAATAGAGAAGTTATTTCCTGTAGTCTTGGGTATTCCGGTGCCCCGGCTATTTGTAAGGGTGCTAAATGTTTTATGGGGGAAATACTATATACAGAAACTGTATTCTGTAACAGTCTTATTTTCATTTAATCTGATTTTCTGTAGTCTCTGTGTCACAATTACAGGAGGCCCATATTAATCCTTGGCAGCAAGAATAAAGCCTTAGAACTATTGCTGCCACACTGAAGATGTAGAGAGTTAGGCATTTTATACATTGATGAACCACAAAACTTTACATTCACCTTGCAACAATACAGATGTCAAGAAAGTCTTATACCTCTACGCAGGGTTCATTTCACTTTTATATTAATTTTACAGTCCATATATTTGCAATGCTCAATTAGGTTTCTTTGCTGGAAAAATAAAACCAGGGCTTTGGCACTACAAATTTAAAGTTCTTTAGAGCCAAATACATTTTTAAAAATATGTTTAAAATAGGAGCCAGGACTTTTTAGGCAGCGGGAAATTGGCTGGAGTTGCTGACACAGGCACTGCTGACCTACCACAAGGATTATGGTTGAAAATATTAAACACATTTTATTACTGCTCAGCCAATGTCTGGGTTTTTTTCTTTAGCCGAGTCCAGGTTACTTGGGCTGGAATGATTTATCATGCAGTCAATATATACATATTGTATAGATACACATATCCATTTCACAATTTATGAAAAATGAAAATGTGATTCAACAGTGATAAGGTTGTATAGCATAACTATATATGTATACTAATTCCATGTCTCACATGGAGCCTGTAAAAGTCCCTTACACAGAGAAACTAATGACAACCAAATGTTACAACTGCATAAAGACCTGATCTTACGAAGGACAACAGAGATGTCACTACTGTTCAGCAAATAACACTGTTTACTTAAATAATGTACTCTTCTCTGTGTAATTAGGTGAACGATTATTTTTTTCTGTAATCTGCTGATGCTAGGATACCTTTACCTAATTGGTTAAATGTGGACACAATTTAAAGTGTAACCATTAACCAATTATGAGCATAAAATAAAGACGTGTCCATCATCGGATTTAGGGCAGAACAAAGACTCCTCATCTGCCTCTGTTCTCTTGCATGTGATTCTCTTCCCACAGCTCACAATCCCTTGGCAATTGAAGGTTCTGTCTTGACATTTTGGTTCCCTGACTGGGAATCGAACCAGGGCCATGGCAGCGCTGAATCCTAACCACTAAACCACCAGGGACAATTAGATTTGAAGTTCCTGGTTACGATGCAGGATCAGGCTCCCCAGACAGAGAAGGATAAGTGGTCAAAACTGGGAGCCATCAGAGATGACGAAGTTCTCCACCGGAATAGACTACTATACTGTCTACCGAAGGCTTTATATGCAGGGGCGCTGCTCCAATGAGGTGAGTTGGTAAACTCGCCTCAGGCGGCAGTGCCCCACTAGGTACCAGGGATGGCAAAAATGCCGCTCCTGGTACTTTAAGAGCCGAATTTCTGGGTTTCAAACTCAAATTAGGCTCTTCTAGCACAGAGAGCGCAATTATGTCAGACCTTCTTAAAGGGGAAGCAAACCTAGTCGGCGCATTAGTCATAGTTTATGTTTAAGAACAATAAAAGTAGTTTAAGGAGGAGCAAAATCTTTTTGAGGGACAGGGGCCCTCTTGAATGTTCTACCATTGGTTGAATGTAGAATCTTTGCCCAAAGTCCCCTTGAAGGTCCACCCTTTGGCCAATGCTCACCTTGATTGTCCTACCATTGGTCAAGGTCCTATCTGAAGGTCCAGCCTTTGCCCAAAGCCTCCTTGAAGGTCCCATGTTTGGTTAGGACTAATACAAATAAATATTTATTGCAAATCACACCCTTTACTGACCTTCCCTCTTGGCTGCCCTGTAACTGCTCTAAGCACCCCAGGGTGACCAGTCCCACAGTCGGAACCACTGATGTATATGGTACAGGTGTTTATATATGCTACTGTTATATGCATTTTACATTCCCTTTATAGCTAAAGTCAGACCCAAATCTGATATTTAATTTATCTCATGTCAGCTGGCAATGATTTCTGCAGTCAAACTGAAAATATATTATTAGAGCGCTGGAGAAAAGAGATCTGCTTACTGAATGGGTATTTTGTTTGGCTGGTAGCTTGGGCCTCCTTACCATTATGATTACTATTAAAAAGGCACCTGCATTGTGACTGTTGTGTGTTACATAGACTACAATGCAGTGTAGGGCAGTGAGACACACAGTGCATCTGATACTAGATGGGGAGGAACAAGTTCATAACACTTCATAACTTTATCCATAATGAAAATTCAGTAACTGTCTTGGTAGAGCAATAAACCTTTCACAGGCAATCCTGTCAGCTGTATAATGATTTATAGCATTTCCATATTCCATGTGCGTTTTTACCATATAATTATTTTATTTTTATAACTTTCCGGAATTAACTGCAAGGAAAACACTAGTCCATGACACTTACCAAGGATTTTTACCTGTTTCACCCAAAATATTTCATGGCTACAGTTATACTAGAATTAGTTGAGGACATCAGTATATAGTTTAGGAACGTTATTTAAAATTGCCCTCCTAATGTTGTTAATGGGTTCCAATATTCATGTTCCAGTTGCTCTTTTAGTCCTTGGCAGGGACAAACCAATAAATGGTTTAGTGGACAAGCAACAACAGATCCTAGATACTGGCTACTTATTGTCCTTACCCACCCCTTGCAAATCCCTGGATTTAGACATTTCAGTTTTGCTTCTTTGACTTGTCTGGATGCCTTTCCTATAGCAGCTCTGACCACCATATTGGATTTTCTATGGAGCTTTGCCAGTGGTTAGTGCATGTCATAATCAATGAAGGCATTTTCCTGCCTCCAAGCCTGGCATTAAAAAATAAGCACCTGCTTCTGGGAGCAGCACCCAAGGAGTTGGTGAGTAACATGTTGCTCAGGAGCCACTGGTTGGTGATCACTGCTCTACAGCATATAATGAACTCTGCAGGCTGAATTGACAAACCTGTATAATGAACTCTGCAGGCTGAATTGACAAACCTGTACAAGGAGCCATAAGCATGGCCACCTTCCATTGTTTCGTTTCTTCAAGCTGACAGTGAGAACAATTAGAACTGGGGAGCTTCATCTCATCTACCATAGAAGAATCATGGTGCACTGGCAGATGACGTTCTCAGATATGTAGATCATCCAATGGTATGCTGAAGGATTGTGAAGAACTGGCCCATGGCCTGACGTACAGTACATGTCTAGACAGTCAAAATTGACCAAACTGCACAACCAAATCTGGGCAGGTGCTTTATAAATATTTGTTAATAATAAAGTATGGCAGCTTAATGCTGACTGATCAGTTTAAAACTCCTACCTCCTCTTCTCACGTACGAAATTCTCCTTGCTTCATATCCAGGTCAGAAAAGGAAGAATGGAATGGGTATAGTGCCACCTACTTCCAGATCTGGCAAAATCCAGCTTTAGGGTGATTTTTACCAGACTGGAAAAATTGCTGGCCCCTCATCATCCCAGTTTTGAATTTTTATTGTATGTTCATATTTTCTGTCTCATTGGTCCCATAAGCAACGATCCCACTGATCCAAGACCCAGCACTCTCAGTTCATTATTACCTTTAAAAAACACAGATTTTTTTCTCACAAATATAACTGTAACAATGTAGCTCTTTCATTCTATGCGCTGAATGCCTTCATGTTATGCGTCTTCCAGGATACAAGCCATTTATATAAATGTAAAATAATGCTGGTATTTTCAGTAATATCTGCTTTCCATAACCCAAAACTGTTTAACTGCGGCAATGTGTTTTCCTTCAGTGAAGAAGCAAATGGCCATATAGTGTGGAAGCACATCTGCACTTACCCTTTGATGACTAGACTCAGTAGAATTTTGGCCTCCATCCATAGCTGGAAAAGCAGAAAGACACACCTCAATGGTATGGAGTGGAAATGTATAATCATTGTGTGTACGCCAGCTGATCGGAGCGCCAGACTATTGTTTTCTGACAAGTGGAGCTGTTTTATTTCGGCAAAAAGAACATTTGGACCATTTTTAACATCTTTCATCGCAATATTTTTACATTTCCATCTTTTTATTTGTGATAAAAACCTATATTTTCGACGTAGAGTATTAAAACTATTTCAAAGGAGAACAAAAGCCTGTTGAGAACCTCAGCCCCTTCCACGGCTCTTTTTCATCCCTCCAGAACCACTGGGGATTCACCAAACACCATCAATCATTTTTCCTGACTTAAAGAGATATTGACACCAGAATGTAAACCTTTTTGTACATCTATCATAACATTGGGGCTCATTTATCAAAACTGGGCAAATTTGCCCATGGGCAGTTATCTATAGCAACTAAATTAATTAGCTTTTTAAAGCCAGCTGCAAGTAGAACAAAGAATGCAGCAATCTGATTGGTTGCCATGGGTTACTGCCCATGGGCAAATTTGCCCAGTGTTCACAAATGACCCAGAGTGTCTTTACATGCTATTTATAATTTTGCCATAAAAGTATTTTCCCAGTGCTTTTACATTACCCATCTGATCCCTCTTGGAGGGGCTGCCATATTTGTACAGCAGTAGCCCGTAAACTCCATAGGTTGAGAAGGGACGGTCAGGTTTAGTTTAAATAACAATTATTTAGAAAAGAATACCTATCAGTGAAAAACCATCAACATGACCTACAGGTAACTTTTTATGGACAATATTTCGAAGAGTAGTTTATTAGTGTCAGTATCACTTTAAGTATACAGAGTAGCACAGCAGGTTTGGAGAGCCATTTCGGTCAAAACCAGCCAGAGCTTTCATCTCATCTCCAACCACTTCAACCTGTGGGCCAGTCCAACGTTACTGTTTATATCAGTTATATTCAGGTAGAAGACCTGTTATCCAGAATATATGGGACCTGGGGTTTTTCGGATAATGGATGTTTCTGTAATTTGGATCTTCCTACCTTAAGTCTACTAGAAAATTATGTAACCATTAAATAAACCCAATAGGCTGGTTTTGCTTCCAATAAGGATTAATTATATCTTAGTTGGGATCAAGTACAAGCTACTGTTTTATTATTACAGAGAAAAAGGAAATCATTTTTAAAAATTTGGATTGTTTGGATAAAATGAAGTCTATGGGAAACAGCCTTTCCAAAATTCAGAGCTTTCTGGATAATGGATTTCTGGATAACACATCTAAATAAAAGAATATGTATCTGGAACTGGTGGACAAAACATAGGCAAGTTCAGCAGCCCAATTAGTTTAAAATCATTTGATTATGATGTCAGTTAAGTTAATTAATTACACCAATTACATATTAATTACTCTGCAGTAATCATGAATCATGGGGGGTTGTTATTATTATTTAAAATCACAGACTCCTTTACTCCAGACAAGTCACATGATTTATATGCTCTGTGAGGGAAGATAGCCCCACCCAGAATTTCCTATGGGAGGAGCCAGGGTATCCTTGAGACAGAAACAGGTCATCAGACACAGGAAGCACAGAACAAATAAGGCTTGATAACTGTGTACCTGTCAGTGTTTCAATAAAATTAGTAACGACTCTGGAGTTTATTGTTAATGATGAGTAGGCTGGGGGCATTTTACCTGGATGTGTCAGTATCCCTTTAATGTTGTCTCTTGCAATTCGTTAAAGGGACACCTCTCACAATCATGGTGAAACATCCATATCCACATAACATATTGTTTCAGTTAGCTGATGCATTTTACACAATATTGTAATATACATAGCATGAAGAAGCTCTCGGTAACAGGACAGAAGAACCTTGGCCCAAACAGTTTCCTTTTATTAGCTGCAGATTTAGACTTTTTATATTTGTCATTTTGGAAGCTTTATGTGTGGGTAAGCTGATATGTGTCTGGAGAAAGGGTAATGGATACCTGAAATGAACTGGTAAAGAGGTGCTTTGAGCTCTGGTTCCTTTGTCAAAGCCTAAGCATCTGGATGGGAAGATGCAGGAACATTTGGAATGGGGAACACTGGGCCCAGATATATCTCTTCACATTCATGTTGGGCCAAGTTATTCCCCTGTATCTCCTCAGGTTGAAGAGTGTTAAAATCCTTTCCATGTAAAAATGGATGCACTGAGCAGTGCAGCACTCAACGGATTTTCGACAGGGACAGGAATAACTGACCCACTCCTTTAATCTTTTGCTTTGTTTTGTAAGGTCATAAGTAGGCCAAAAAGAAGTAAAGGCAGGTTGTACAATAAATGCTTAAATACTTAAAGGGACATTTTACCTTAAAATTAACTTTTAAGACTTAAACTAAAATTAGTGCATAGCACAAAATGGCAAAAAAATGTTTCCAGTGTAAATGCACTCATGCAAAAACTGTATGTGATGATGTCTTTGATATGAGTTTGCCACGGTGGGGGCATTAATAATGGTGCAAGCCGAATATTTATATGTGAAACATTCAAAAGGAACCCTGGTATTACTGCCTGCCAAAGGCCCTCTTATGCACCAAAATAAACTATCGCTTAAGCCTTGTTGGCATATCAGGACGTGGTGAGGGCTAATAGGCTAGTGTGGTATGACATCCTATATCCATAAACACGCTATCTAGAAAGCTCCAAAGTATGGGAAGGCCATGTTCCATAGCACTCATTTTAAGCTAATAAAGTCCATTTTTCTCCATTACTCTGTATTATACAACAGTAGCTTGTACTTGATGTAACTAAGCTGCATGAATCCATAGCAAAGCAATATTGTTGTGTTCATTTAATGTTTAAATGATTCTTGGCAGCCTTAAAGGAGAAACAAACGCTTAATAAAAAAAATTCCTACCCACCTACCCTACACAGATCTCCCTCTCTAATCCCCCCCCAGCCTAGCTGCTTCCCCAGGCAAAATGCCCCTAACTCTTTACTTACCCCTCCGGGCAGATTCTGTCCAGTGGAGTTCATGGGCGCCATCTTCAGCTGCTTCGATATTCTTCAGAATGAGACTGGAGCTTTGGCAATTTTCGTGAGTTTTGGCAAATGCGCAGTTGTCAATAAACAGAAAATTGCTCCAACAGCGCATGCGCCGCTACGTCAGTCTCATTCCAAAGATTACTGAAGAGAAGAAGATGGCGCCCGTGAACTCCGCTTGACAGAATCTGCACAGAGGGGTAAGTAAAGAGTTAGAGGCATTTGCCTGGAGTAGCAGCTAGGCTGGGGGGGGGGTCTATGTAGGGTAGGGCATGTGAAGTCTAAAATAGAATAAGGCTAGAAATGCTGTATTTTGTATACTAAATATAAACATGAACTTACTGCACCACAAGCCTAATCAAACAAATAATTTATGTTTTCAAAGTTGGCTACAGGGGGTCACCATCTTGTAACTTTGTTATACATCTTTGCAAGACTAAGTCTGTGCACATGCTCAGTGTGGTCTGGGCTGCTTAGGGATCATCATAAACAAAGCTGCTTGAATTCTGCATGGCTGGGAAGTAAGGTGGGGGCTCCCCCTGCTGTTCATAAGTATGATTGTTTCCCTGCTCAGCAGTTAGGGACCGTCTGACAATTCCTATCCACAGCAGTAAATGAAGGGAGAATTTTACTGCATACAGTCAGGTTTCTTATAAAAACGGTACACATTTTTTTATTAAAGTATATTGGAGATAGGTTTCTTTTTCATTAAAGAAAGTAAAAATGGGATTTTATGTTTTTGCCTTTAGATTCCCTTTAAGGGTTTGTTTCTCCATTGGCGCAGCATGCACTGGCCCACATGGCTCATGATCATCTTCTGACGTTCTAAAACCTGTCTGATCTGAAAATCGACCAATATTCATAGATACTGAATATCAGTTGTCAGGCCACTATACTATTATTGGTACGTATATGGCCAGCTTTACACTACCCAGGAATTCTATGAAACACTCAACTTGACGGACTGTCTTCTTCACCCTGAATAACTGCCTGACTACATACAATACTTATGCCATGCAGAATGATGTGTGTCCTGCATCGATTGTGGGCTTAGTATTTTGCAGAAAAGGTGCAATAATGAAATGCGTGCACAGAAAAGCAAAGTGTAAAATCAGGTTCATCATTGGTCTAATTCACAAACACTTAATGCTTAGTTAGGTGCAATAATAGTTTCAGTGTGCCATTAGAAACAGTTTTCCCTGCAAGGATAAAAACATTTGCTTTCCATTTGCAGTTAAAATGTCCCAGTAGCAGAACATTTCTTTAGTTTTTCCCACTTAGTAAATAATGCGGTTCTTATTATTAAGACATTTTCTAGATGAAGGGGTCGGCTTTGTTCACATGGAAAAAGCAGCTTTCACAAATTCAAAACTAAAGTGAACTGAAACCATATTTGATTTGATTTTTGACAGTTCTTGAGCTACAGCATAGGTCTCCAACCTTTTTTACCCCTGAGCCACATTTAAATGTAAAAAGAGTTGGGGAGCAACACAAGCAGGGGGTTGAAGGTGCACAATAAGGGTTGTGATTGGCTATTGGGTAGCCCTTATGTGGACTGGCAGCCTACAGGAGACTCTGTTTGGCAGTACACCTGGTTTTTATGCAACTTGCCTCAAAGCCTGGAATTCAAAAATAAGCAACTACTTTGAAGCCACTGAGAGCAACTTCCAAGGGGTTGGTGAGTAACATGTTGCTCGTGAGCCACTGGTTGGGGATCACTGCTCTAGAGAATAATGTTGCTCCTCACAATTCAGCTAATTCATCACATCAGTCTGGTGCACAACAATCTTGTCTTTCATTCTCTACTTATTAATAATGTAATCAAGACCATACCTCCAAATGGTCGTTTTTTTCATGGGTCAGTCCCAAAAGGGACAAAGAAATGCCAATGGGCAGATCAAGAGTGTTTCTGGGCTAATTGGTTCTGCCCCAAGTGTAGCCTAATGTCCCATTTTAAAAAACTGAAAAATTGAGGTATGCTGTTTATTTTTGGTTGTTATGGGTTACTGTGGCAGTGTAGGAAGTTACATCAAAGAATTCACATGAGAAATCTATGCTGTTCAGATAATGTTGTTAGAATCACCGTTGCAGGCCAACCCTTTGATAAGTAAGAATAAAATGTAAAAGCAAGTACAGCATTGTGGTTCATTGTGTGGTATTCCTGTTTTAATTGAAGAACTAGTGAAATGAGGGATATGGAAGCAATGACTTTGGGCTAAAAATTTTCTTTAAAAATGGGGTGGGTGGGGGGCGGAGCCGAATGGCGGTCGGGTAGGAAGCAGAATCACGAGCTCCGTCGCTACACTACCCTGAACAGCCCATCCTGGCCCTAATATCAGTGGAATTGTGGAGGAAAGGATTGCCTGTCACCCGGGGACAAAGCTGAGCCAGGCGGTATGCGCAGAAACGCACCGAAAGTGAGGTCTGACACCGCTGCCAAGCTAGAGCAGTTTGCGAGAGGCCCAGCCCAAAATGGCGCGCGGCACTCGTCTTCACCGCCATCACCGCGAGTGACGCAGCAGTCTCCGAAATCGCCAGCTATGGAGTCGGCTCCTGCAGTTACAGAGCCGCCGGTCCCGACTATCCAGGACGTACTCGCGGCCATCACTACCTGCCAGACCACGATCACGGCGACACTCACTGCCAAAATAGAGGAGGTGAAGGTGGAGTTATCTCTCCTCAAACAGGACGTGCAGGTAATCCGCGAGAGAACTGGGGCACTGGAGGGGAGAGTAAGTGCACTGGAGGACACTACTGCCTCGATGCCTGCTGATATAGCGCAAATACATAAACAGCTCAAGCAAGCCACTGACCGCATGGAGGATATGGAGAACCGTCAGAGGCGCTCTAACATTAGAGTTGTGGGCCTACCAGAGCGCAGTGAGGGCCGAGCTCCTGAGACCTTTGCAGAACAATGGCTTAAGGATATGCTGGGGGCAGAGATTTTTTCCACACAATTTGTGGTGGAACGGGCCCACAGGGTCCCCACCAGAGCTCTTCCTCCTGGAGCTCCACCAAGGCCCTTCCTTATCAAGTTATTGAACTACCGGGACAGAGATGTGGCGTTGCAGACTGCAAGGAAGAAGGGCGACATTATCTTTCAAGATACCAGAGTCTCTTTATATCCTGATTATTCTGCAGCCCTACAACGCCAGCGTAGCACCTTTGCCGGGGTAAAAAGGCGCCTGAGAGAATTGGGCATTGGATACAGCATGATGTTCCCAGTCAAGCTACGGATAATGGATGGCGGCAAAGTGCAATTATTTGAGCACCCCACAACCGTGTCCCACTGGCTAGACGCGCGTCCGCAGCAATATAACCGGAGCCCTCCACGCAGACGGGCCTCCCCGGACCGCTCCAATTAACTTTCCTACATTGTGACCCTAAACCGTGAGTAACATGCCCGTTTGTGAGCCATGGGTCAGAGTCACTGATCTGGGTTTGGATCATTCCGGGACAGAACACGCTGTTGCGTTTGTTGCACTGGACATGTGGGGGGATGGCTCACTCTAGTCCATGGGTCAGTTACCTAACCGGGGTAGTGCCTTGCACCTGAGGGGAAATTTAGCAAGCCAAAGCCGGGCTGGCTATACTATAATGATTGCCTTTCCTTTCCTCCCCCCCCCCCCCTTTTTTTTTTTTCCTCTGATTGGGGCATACTACTGGTCCACGGAGCTCGCAGCTACAACAAAACCTAACAGCTGTGAGATAGACTGTATGCTAAAAACTTTTGGACTCAGCATATCAGACTGATACCGAGTTATAGTTTAAGTTCTATAGATTGGTTAATGGGTTGAGGCTCCACCTCCAGGAAAACCCTGTTTTGGGATTAATGTATCTCCAAATGTATGTGGGGGGATACCGGGTGGGGGGACTGTTGGGGAAATGTATATATCTCTGTCCTTTTCTTCTCCTTTCTCTTCTATTCTCTTTCTCTTTCCTTACTACCAGGTGCTATACCTCTGCATGGGCACGCATGAACTGTTGTATAATGTTCCTAAACTGTGTACTGATTTCTTGGTGGGGATGCACTGAGGGCACTAGACCACCCAATATGGAGATGCAATGGGTACTGACACAATTAGAGTAGTCTCCTGGAATGTCAGGGGAATTAATGATAAGGTGAAACGCTCCTTAGTATTAGATCATTTTCGGAAGCTCAAAGCGGATATACTTCTACTCCAGGAGACCCATCTAGTTGGGCAAAGAACGAAAGCTCTTAAGAGGCGCTGGTTAGGGCCCACTTACCATGCAGAATACTCTACGTATTCCAGAGGGGTAGCTATTCTTTTTCAGAAGTCCACTAAAGCCCAAATAGAAACTATTGTATCAGACAGAGGAGGTAGATACTTAATCCTTAAAGTGTTACTAGCTTCTCACACTTTCGTCCTAGTTAATGTGTATTCCCCGCCCCCTGGTGATGTTGAATTATTGAAGGTAATCCTGGGAAAGATTGCAGGGATTGGAGACTATCCCACTATTTGGATGGGGGATTTTAATGCCACTCCTAACCCCGGGATAGATAGGCTCAAACAGGCCGGTAGAGACTCTTCTGCCCTGGGAGACTGGCTTAAGGCCTCAAATCTGACTGATGTGTGGAGGTGGTCACACCCCTCCACGCACCAGTACTCATGCTATTCCTCTGCCACTTCGGCCCTCTCTAGAATAGACCTTGCCCTTGCCTCCCCTCTGGCTCTACCATACATGGGTTCAATAGAATACACAACCCGAATATGTTCTGACCATGCCCCCCTTCAACTAGATCTGAAATTAGGAATGCAAACGGGGATCCGTCAATGGAGACTTCCTCCAAAGTGGATCCATCATGCCCAGGTAAAGGATGCTTTCACTGCCCAATATAAACTGTACTGGGAGACTAACGCCGGCACGGCCCAGGAGCAGATAGTCTGGGATGCTAGCAAAGCATACGCTAGGGGTGCCTATATCTCTCTAATTAAAGCAGCAAGGATTACCTTGGATCATAACTTGGCCAACTCCCGTCATGTGCTGGAGAGAGCCGAATTGGAATATGTGGAACTCCCACAGGAGCGGCAGGCAGAGACCTTGGCGACAGCTCAGAGAGAGCTTAATCTTGCTTATGTAGAAAAATACACCCAATGGGAGTTGCACAGGGTCTCTTCCTGGTATGACAAGGGGGACAAATGTGGCAGGCTTTTGGCAATATTGGCTAGGGAACCATCCCAACTAACTCACATACCCTTAATTCTTGCGAGGGACGGCCACGAAGTCAGGGAACCACACTGCATAGTATCAGAATTTGTTGAGTTTTACACTGACCTATACAGGTCAAAGCTCACGGCTTCGGCGGATGTGATAGCCCGCTATTTGGATGGAGTCCCTATACCTAGGCTCCCCCCTGAAGCAGCTGAGAAGCTTAATGTGCAAATTACCCCAGAGGAAGTCACTGCGGCTATAAACTCGTTTCCCAACAGTAAGGCGCCTGGACCTGATGGTCTTCCAGTTGATTGGTATAAAGCCCACATAAGCACGGTAGGGCCTAAGCTTTGCTCCCTCTTTAATTCTGTCTTGCAGGGAACTCAGTTGCCTGACAGTTGTGGTCTGGCCACCATTACTTTAATACCCAAGGAGGGGAAAGCCCCTGAAAGATGCGAGTCGTATAGACCCATCTCTCTCCTTAATACCGACATTAAAGTGCTGGCTAAAGTGTTGGCGAACAGATTAAAGCTGGTAATAGACAACGTCATCCATCCAGATCAGACTGGTTTTATGCCCCATAGAGCCACTGATATTAATGTCAGGTGCCTATTTACGAACATTGGGGCCGCGCACCAAAATGGGGGAGAGAGGGTTGTGGTGTCCCTTGACACAGAAAAGGCCTTCGATACAGTGGAGTGGCCTTATCTGTGGGCAACACTAGAGAGATTTGGGCTGGGCGATAACTTCATTAGATGGGTTAAAGCAATGTACTCTGCTCCTAGAGCCAGGCTTCTGGTGAATAAAATGTTGTCGGGGGAATTCCCGCTACAGAGGGGAACCAGGCAGGGGTGCCCACTATCCCCCTACCTCTTTGCCCTGGCCATTGAACCAGTAGCCATCCGAGTGCGAGCCAATGTGACCATTGTGGGCCTTAAGATGCAGAAGTTGGAGGAAAAGGTCTCAATGTACGCGGATGATATGTTGGTTTATTTAGCAGACCCAAAAGAGTCCATTTCAGCTCTTTTAGAGGAGGTCTCCACCTTTGGGAATCTGTCGGGCCTCAAAGTAAACTGGGGGAAGTCCCTGGTCTTTCCCATTGATCCTGATGCACATAGAGACCCCCAGCATGGCCCTCAGCTACAGTGGGTTACTACTTTCAAATACCTGGGAATAGTGATACATAGGGATGCCCCCAGATATCTGGACTTGAATTTGACACCTGTCATACGTAACATGAAAACCAAGTTCCAACATTGGTCCGGTCTCCCACTGTCCTTGCCAGGCAGGATTAACCTCCTCAAAATGGTGCTGCTCCCAAAGCTGCTCTATGTGTTTCATAATTCACCTATTTTACCCACTAAGGCATGGTTTCGTGAGCTAGACGCCTTGGTGAGGGGCTTTGTTTGGGCTGGAGAGAGGCCGAGGATTAAAACCCAGATGTTGCAAGCCCCACTGAGAAAAGGGGGACTAGCCCTCCCTAACTTTCTTCTATATTTCTATGCCAGTCAGCTGGTGTACGCCTGGTGGTGGCTTAACCCGGACCCTAATAACCAGGCCACGGTCGTTGAGGCAGCGGTGGTCGCTTCATTTGAGGCTTTGGCCAACCAGTTGCACAGAGGGCTCCCCTCTGCCTCTAGATTGACGCATCCCATGAGAACAGTGACTCAGGTATTCCACAGAACTGTAATACTTCCCTACAAGGCCTTGGCCAGTTGGTCCAAATGGACCCCAATTTGGGGTAATCCCAAACTCCCACAATTTAGCACTCTACCAGATGCTGGGGTATGGGCTGGAGCGGGGGTGAAACTACTGGGGAACGTGGTGCAGGGGGATGTCCTGAAACAATTTGCCCAGCTCAAAGATGATTTTGCTCTTCAGAATCATATGTTGTTCCGATTTTTACAATTTAGACATGCCTTCCAGCCCAATTTCCCACTGGCACTTTGACACTTGCAGCATCCACCCTGGAGAAATATCTCCATAGGGCAGAACTCACCAAAGCGTTAAGTTGGTTCTATGCCATTTTACTTCAGGACAGTTTTGATCCCGTAAAAGTCGTTGCCTTGAAATGGTCCCTAGACCTTCCCCAAATAGAGGAGGATGCTTGGAAAGACATATTGGATCAAATACCAGACACTTCCATTTTAGTACGGGACAGGTATATTTGCACCAAATTTTTCAACAGGGTCTATCTGACTCCGCATAGGCTGTCACAGATTTACCCCGGGTGCCCGGATATTTGTGTAAAATGTAATCAAGATGTGGGCACTTACATGCATGTTTTTTGGGATTGCCCCAAAATACAGTGCTTTTGGTCCGAGGTGTTAGGGGTTGTGGGTTCTGCTGCAGGACTGCCGACAATACGGTCTCCTGCCTTTTGCCTTTTGGGACACGCTGAGGGACTAATGTTAAAGTCAAATGAAAGGCTGTGCTTGCTACAGCTCTTGCACTATGCAAGGAAAGCCATATTAATGACCTGGAAAGCTGTGGAAGCCCCTACGCAAGTATTTTGGAAGGCATTGGTAAATGGGAGTCTCCCTGGACAAAAACTCACCTATATTGCACGGGGAAGAATCTGATAAAAAAAAAAATGGGGTGGGTGTGTAGTAACGGTCCCTGCCAGAAGCACAGTAGGAGGAGGATAGCCAATCTGATCCCACAGTGCAGTATACTGAGTGCCTCCCTCTCACCTGCACAGCCTGGGAAAGGAGGCAGCAGGAAGTGCAACAGATGGGCAGGAATAGTAGGAGCAGAAATTTTCAATAAAATAACCAGAAACACTACTCTTTAAGCACTTTACTTCTATATTTAGAAGAGTGTTTTTAACACAATAAAAATAAGTGTTTGTGCCTACCTACGCCATGCTACAAAGGGGGCCACAATGCTGGTTGCACCTGCTGAGGGTAAAACCTCTTAACATTATCTGGTTGGTATAGGAGACATGTCATTTTGCAAAACTATGATAGATACGCTAAATGTATATATTGCATTCGTCTGAACACTAATAACAATAATCTGTTTTTAAGATGCTCAGCATTGCGTCTCACTCTAGGTCACCAATAACCTTCCCATTAATTGGTCTTCCTATTTCCCTTACTATGAGTGCTCTTGTCGCCTAATATAATCCTTTTACTTGTTACATGGAATGTGTTTCTAAAATGTGCTCAGTTACATATGATTAATATATATTAAAATGGTGGGTTCACCTTTAAGTTAACTTTTAGTATGTTATAGTTGGTTTATTCTAAGCAACTCTTCAGTTGGCCTTCATTTATTCTTTTTTTATATGCCTTCTTCTTTTGACTCTTTTCAGCTTCATCCATGCTCTATAAGTCTACACATTTATTGTTATTGCTACTTTTTATTACTCCTCTTTATATTCATACCTCTCCTATTCATATTCCAGTCTCTAATTTAATTCAGTGCATGGTTGCTAGATTAATTTGGACCCTAGCAACCAGACTGCTGAAACTGTAAACTGAAGAGCTGCTGAATAAAAAGCTAAACAATAAAAAATGAAAACCAATTGCAAATTGTCTCAGAATATCACTCGGTACATCATAATAAAGTTAATTTAAAGATGAACAGCCCATTCAATAGCCTGAGTAAGAAATGAAAGCTAAAGGGTGGAGGTTTCTCCAGCCATAGGATCACCAGTAGATGCTCTTCTGCAGAATGGCTGCTTTATTAATTACATTTACATCACATTAAAAAGCAGAGCAAAGGAGGCATCTAGAAACCCTAGATTTATCGTTACATTTCTAAGGTGCAGGGTTTTTTATGAACATACATTGGAGTCAGACAAGGAGGTGTGCTAACAATGTTCCAAGCAGCTAAAATTAAACATTTTCCAGACATTGCTCCAAAGAAATGTAGGACTGATAATGCAGTGATTTTACCTTCCTTTGCCAAAGAGTTTAGGAGGCATTGTAACCCAAAACCAAAATGGAAACTTCAATGCGTCACAGCATTTTAGGGATACAAAGAGCGGGCTCGGAATTAGCAGAAATAGTAGCAGGCGAAAGGTTTTTTTATTGCTTAAATCTGTTGGTTGTTCAAATTAAAACATTAATATGGCACAGTTGGGAGGCAATTTATTGTACTCAGTGTTATAATCATGTGAGCCTGATATATGGGGAACAGATTTGTTCAAGCTATTAATTTCCAAATAGACTTTTGGCGACTTCATATAAATGGTTCTTAGCAGCGAGGACTCATTACCCTCCTGTTCACAGAATGGTTTTCGCAGCACTGAAAATATCTTCTGAGAAAAATGATTGTAAATCCTGGGAAAGCATATCTTGAAATCCAATTATAACTAAAGGCAAAGTGCATCCTCCCTGAGTATGACTGCACCCCTGCATATTAACAAATGAGTTTAGCTGCTGGTTTCGTATTCAATACACATAAGGTTTACATTCATTTGTTGGAATGTGGATACCAGTGAGCCATCCCCAAAGTTTCACCCAGTCATTAATATATGTCCCTAGTTTAGCTGCTAACCATATTGGTATACAGTGTAGAAAAGTGTTGTGCTTTATTGAGAGTCAAGATGGTCATCAAAGATGGTCAGTTCTTCAACCCACGTGAATCTTTGCTTGGACTTCAACTATTCAATGAATATATTCTTCTATACAGATGCTGACAATGGTGACAGTGATCTATCTATTATCTATCGATCTATCAATATCTATCTGTCTATCATCTATCTATCTATCTATCATCTATCTATCTATCTATCTATCTATCTATCTATCTGTCTATCTATCTATTATCAATCAATTATCTATCTATCTATCTATCTATCTATCTATCTATCTATCTATCTAATAAACTATTGCTACAAAAATAGGGGTTTTTAGTTACAAAGTTATGATCATACAGTAAAATTGACAAGCCAAGTAAGTCAAGGTAAACGCCATATGGTGGTCCATAACTGGTAATTTTTTATAGGCTGGAGGTAAACAGGTAGGGACCACCATATGGGGTTTACCTTGATTTACTCTGGAGGCTTTCATGATCATAACCTTGTAACTAAACCCCCCCCCCCCCTGTTTTTGTAAATACATGAACTTGCATAGATACTAAATGATTAGTGAAACATTGGACCAGGGGAATTGGCAATGATTTAACTTGACCAGATCAGTCACACGTCCATTGTCCATGTAATTAGCTTTGAGTGCTCCCACAACCCCACTTTTTGTCTGTTCTGTTTATATTGGAGCAATTTAATAAGCGTTGGGCAGGGTGCAAGGTGCAGAAGACATGCCATACAGTGCCCAGTTTATACACTTTGCACCATATTCTGCCCCAAGGTCCATGATTTGCAGAGGATCTTAGCCTGTGGCCTCCTTTTTTTATTCTTTGAGCACCTTGATGACTATTATGTGTAACATACCATAGGGCTGCATTTTCCCATACATTACATATACCACGTTGAATAGTTTGCAGTCCATCTGGAACCTCTCTCCTTAATCTCCCGCCATTCTATGATTGAAGCAGATTTTACCTGTACATTTAGCTTCTAATTCCCTAAGAAGAGAAGAAGCCGTGCAGCCTCTGGAGGCTCTTTAAGCTGCTTTGTCAGGTCTGTCTGCTATGGAACATGTTGCACGAAACCTACATTACATTTTCACTTAACACTTCTCAACACCATTATGGCACCGTCTGCCTTATTTCACTGCTGTTTGCATCTTGAGGCTAAAGTAAATCAAGCATTAACCCCGTGACCTCGAAGCATATTATTATTGCTAAACTACTTATAGAAGTTGCCTGATTAAACAAACAGCACACATGTCATTCATCATTCATTTCTGGCAGATGTTGACTGAATTGCTGCTTTGGCTCCATTTATTTCTTCATGTCCGAACTTACATCATGCTTCTGTTCCGTGCTCACCTCCGTCGTGCCGAGTGCAATAAAGGAGAAAAATCAAGCGATTTCCATATGTGTAAACACTGGATAAGGTAAAATAAACATTGTTTCTGTAACATTCCCGTTCATAACTATAACACACGGCAATTATTTCAGTATGGCTTTGACAAAAGGCTTTTAAAATTAACTGGCTGTGCTAGCTTCAAGTAGTCAGCAAAAAAAAAAATGTCTTCCATGAATGACTTCGATGTGTTTCTTGGAGAGGCAGATATAAACTGGGGGAAGCTAGCCAGAAAATTGGTCAGCTCCAACAAATAACCCCAAGGTCTACTAGAAGTAATTACTGATATTCAGCAGTCTGCTCCATACAAGTGCTAATTAGTTTGGGGTATGATGTAAGAGCAAATTCTGTAACAGCTGGAGCATGACAAGGCCACCAACGTTTGGGCTAAATAATACAGTTCTACAGCAACGCTGTCCATGAACTAATAAAAAATCGTTGAGTACCAAGCACATTAAATAGGAGGCTCACCTTTACATTAAAGGAAAACTATACCCCCCGAACAATGTAGGTCTCTATTAAAAGATACTGAGTAAAACAGCTCATATGTAAAACCCTGCTTCATGTAAATGAACCATTAAAATAATAATATACTTTTTTAGTAGTATGTGCCATTGGGTAATCATAAATAGAAAATTGCCATTTTAAAAAATAAGGGCCGCCCCCTGAGATCGTAAGATTCACTGTACACACATACAAACCACATGTAAGGTCACATGAGCCAATTAACAGACAGAGTTCTGCCTTTTGCTTCCTCACTTCTTCCTGTTACAGTTAGTGTTGTAGTATTTCTGGTCAGGTGATCTCTGAGGCAGCACAGATAGAGTCACGAAATGGTGGTTCAAGGCAAGAGATGTAAAATGGCAATATTTATGTAAATATATATTCCAGTTTGGTACGATTCTTTAATATGTCATTCAATTTGATACAAACTATCTGTTGCTTAAGTATTCATTTTGGGGGTATAGTTTTCCTTTAACTTTTTAACTGAGTTCAACTGGATTTGATTTTTTACCCTTCATATTCTGCCTCTTTTCCAGCCTACAACTGAAATTGCTTTCTGTGGGATGGGGTCACCGAAACCATCACCCATAATCAACTGGACTCATCAGTTTATTTTTTGTTATGTTAATAATAATAACATTGTTATATCGCTTTTTTCCCATGGAACTCAAAGTGCTCAATACTATAAGGATTGAGAGGATGTTTCTTATTGTATTCAAAAAGTCTTGAGTCTGCTTTTAAAAACGTCAATAGAATTTGCCTCATGGACTGTTATTAGCAAAGGGTTCCATGCTGTGTGTCAGAAAACTCGAGATCCAAAAGATTTTAGTGTTACTCTAAGCACTGAGTACTCTTGAGTCTAAAGAACAAATGGGGAGGGCAGGTACATGAGGAATCAGAAGCTCTTCCAGATAAAAAGAGCCTTGGTTATTTAAAGACTTAGGGCAGAGACAGACGAGAAGATTCAAGGAGATTTAGTTGCATGGTGACAAATCGTCTCTTCTTCAGGCGACCAATCTCCCCTCGAGAATCTAAATTCTCGAAGCGCTTCTTTTTCCGAAGTCACCCTCGGGCGACTTCGGAAATGAATTGCTCCAAGTGCCATCCCACCAGCAATTTAGATTCTAGCCTGCGGGGAGGAAGTTCAGGGCGATTTGTTGCCGGGCGATTAATCTCCCTGAATCTTCTCATCTGTCTCTGCCCTTAAAGGCAAGAAGACAACTTTTGAAAACAATTCTCTGTTTAATTGGAAACCACTATAGGGGCTTAGAACTGGTTTTATGTAACTGTATAAGGTGCAGTTCTTTTTCTGGAAGACCATAACACAAGGCACAGTAATCCAGTGTTCAGTATACAAAAGCATGGGTTAATTTAAGCATGTCTTCTGTTTATCTTTCTCTTTGGGCTCTTTGTTATTCACTCTCCATTGTGAATTTAAATAGGGCTTTAGAGTATTGACTTTAGAGCAAGCTTGTTGGTTTCAGGGAATATGAGATTAATATTAAAATCACACTGGTTGCATTCATATGGTGTTATCTGAAGCATGTTAGTCTGAACTCTAATGAGTGGCACATAAGATAATGTCAACCATAATGTTTGTTTCTGATTCTGGGGAAGTGTAGCTTCTCAGATGCAACTGCCAGTTGCCTCTAATCATCAACCTGCTTAGACAGCCTGCTTGCCAGATAAAGCACACAGGTGATTGGCCAGCAGCCCACAGAAAAGAGATATCACATAGAGCATACTGGGACATCTCTACTGATTTTTCTTCTGGTCTCCCCCTTTCATTCCTCCAGTGATAAATCCCAATTTAACCAAGGTAACCAACAGTTATATTAAGGCTACATTGGGTCATAAGGGAAACTCAAGGCATGGTCCTCTTTGCCTCCTGGACACATTAAGCATTCTGCCCCATTAAAGTCCACCCTACGTTGAAAGAGGCCAAACTTTCTCAATGTTGGAAACAAAGCAGGGTTGGGTCTGGTTAGTACCTGGATGGGAGACTGCCTGGGAATACCAGGTGTCATAGGCTATGAGGGTCATTTGGAGTGGTTGACCTTTTGTCTTTTTTCAACCTAAATTACCTATAAAATGTGTCAGGATGTTCATCCAGTGGTGCAAAATATATTGGCGCTCTATAAATACATAATATATTGAATAAAGTACCCCCTCTTGTAAAATATAAGGATATTATAAGTTACCGAGGAGTTTCATGACCATAAAAAAACACGAAGCTGAAGGACGTTTTTTTTTTATACCGGTCATGGAACTCCGAGGTAACTTCTAATATCCTCATATTTTGCAATTGGGGGTACTTTATTTATTATAATACACAAGTTTCAGTGAGTCATGTGACAGAAATGACATCAGAACTCACCGTTTATAACTGATGACATCAGAACTCACCGTTTATAAGGATATAATTTACAGGATATTCATGGCTTTTGTGTATTAAAATAATAATAATCTTTGAAACTGTAGAGTTCACTACTCTCCTTATTTAAAAAAACAACTTAAATGTGAAAAAACAGCTTCTGCGAGTTCAAGTCCCCCAACCAGCGGAAAAAAAAACTTGAATCATTTAACTTTTCAGGCAAAACCCTCTGAAAAAACTTGAACATCAAACAGGCTGTTAACCTCTTCAAATGGTTCAAGGAATCTCTGTCATTGACTTCTACATGACCTCTACATGACTGGTGTATTTTCAGATTCTAGCTATTTCCAGGGTCGGGGTATGACAAAATCTCGAATATTCTAGTTTTTTTTAACAAAAAAAAACTCAAACAATACACGTTTTGTTTTTTAAATAAAATTTGAGTTTTACCTAAAAAATACAACTCGAGAACTCGTATTTTAGTGGAAAAAACAGCTCAAACCTTAATAAATCTGCCCCTAAATGTGTAGCCTTACAAAGCATTTGTTTTTAGATGGGGCTAGTAACCCCCATCTGAAAGCTGGAAAGAATCCAAAGAAAAAGGGAAATAATTTTAAAAAAAAACTATAAAAGAAATAAATAATAAAAACTGAACAAAAAGTTTAATTAAATGTGAACCACCCCTTGAAGGCCATTTATCAAACCCTAAATGACCAGGTACATGGCCGTAGATGATATAGTCCTTTTGGAGATCAAGACCATAGAATGCCAACCTTTATAATGACATTATTATCTCTCATTGAGTAAATCGCACCTGTTGCTCCCCAGTAAAGAGAGGGGGGTTGTATCAATTCACCAAATAAAATTGATGATTGTGACATCCCACCTGATTTTTGTGCTCCCAGACCTAAAAGATTCTTAATGCCAAAACCCCCAAATATAGATAATTTCTTTATATTTCACGTTCTATGATCCAGTAGACTTGGTTATTAGATAAGTGATTGTACATTGCTCCTATAAAACCGATTCCTGACAGTTTAAATACAATGCTCCTTTCCATACTTCTACTCATCTTGATTATTCATCTGTTTGTTATTTCGTCGGTATTCCCATTTCCCGACTTTTGTTGTTATGTAACCAAAAGTTCACTGCTGGGTATTGCCTTACAGACGATCCTATTTCCACATGTTTGCATTTATTTTCCAGTTGTTAAACTATATACAGCTAAAGCCCCGTATCTCAGACTAGCGCACGCTCCAAGGAAATAGATACCAGAAATATTTCATTTCACAAATTGTGCGGAATTCCCACTCCAGTTGCAAAAAAGGAAAATGTGGAGAGACAGTGATCACATCAGTTATTTATATTTTAATCGTTCTGACGTTGTCATTTCTTTTGTCTGTAAGTTGATGAAACCATTTCTAGAGAAATACACGAACGATGGAAAGGACATTTTTGGTGAGGTATAATACAATATAATCAAAAACATCCTTGTAATGTATTCTTATACTCTGAGAATTAGTACTGGGCACATGACAAATTCTGTTTTCTATTCATTTCAGTTATTCTTGTAAACAGTAGAATATGACCCCATTTAAGGTAGGGTGGAGGGTTTCCCAGGCCCCCCAACATCACAGGTATCTCTTATAGTGAAAAAAAGCAAAATACATATATTATAATTCTTTTTATATTATTTCAGTAGAGGTATGGGATCCAGAAACCTGTTATCCAGAAAGCTCCAAGTTACAGAAAGGCCTTCTGATCTGGATTATCCAAATAATCAAGATTTTTAAAAATAATTTCCTTTTTTTCTGTAATAATAAAACAATCCTTTGTACTTGAACCCAACTAAGATATAATTAAAGGGGGTAGTTCACATTTAAGTTAACTTTTAGTATGTTATAAAATGGCCAATTCTAGGCAACTTTTCAAATGTGTCTTCATTGTTTATTTTTTATAGTTTTTAAATTATTTGCCTTTTTCTTCTGACTCAAATTGGGGTCACTGACCCCATCTAAAAACAAATGCTCTGTAAGGCTACAATTGCATTTTTATTGCTACTCTTTATTCTATTCTATTCAGGCCTCTCCTATTCATATTCCAATTTCTTATTCAAATCAATGCATAGTTGCTAGGATAATTTGGACCCTAGCAACCAGATGGCTGAAATTGCAAACTGGAGAGCTGCTGAATAAAAAGATAAATAACTAAAAAAAACTCAAATAATAAAAAATGAAAACCAATTGCAAATTGTCTCAGAATGTCACTCTCTACATCATACTAACAGTTAATTTAAAGATGAACAACACCTATTGGGTTTATTTAATGTTTACATGATTTTCGATTAGACTTGAGATTTGAAGATCCAAATTAAGGAAAGATAAGTTATCCTGAAAACTCTGGGTCCCAAGCATTCTGGATAACAGGTCTCATACCCGTATATACTTTGAAACCTTGTTACATCCTCTGACTTTAAATGTCCACCTCATTTTACACAGTTTATTTGTGCTCCCACCAATATATAATGCATGATGCCTTTTCCTGATGTTACATTTTTCTGGATTTTTTCTGGTTCCTTGAAAAACTTAAAATAGGGGTTCTACCGTACATCCTTGATACAGGTGCTGAGATTTCCTAGTTACACAACAGATGGCTTATACAAAGCACCTAATATTGGATGGAGTGGTGGAAAGGTCAATGCCAATGGATTTTGGAGCAGTAGAGATATGCCCTTTGCCAGAAAATCCTGGGGTTGGCAGGTGCCAGGAGAACACAAGCTCTCTGGAGGTATAATTTCAACCTTAAAGTTTGATGGAGGAGAAATAATGGTGTCAGGGTCAGACTGGACTGGCAGGATACCGGGAAAAAGCCTGGTGAACCCTGGCTCTCGTGGGCACTGTCGACCCTGACCTGTTCCGCATGGCCATATTAAATTAGTGCCCTCCCTGCCCTTCTTATTGTGAAGATCAGAGAAAAGTGGTATGTGCTGGAGTGGGTAGGGGGGCCCAGGGGTTATGTGGGACCTGATGGTGCAGGCCCGGGGGACCCCCCAGTCTGACACTGAATGGGGCTGTTTTGCATGGTTTGTGCTAGGGCTTTGGTTCCAATGGAAGCAAAAAGGCTACAGGGTAGAATGACATTCTTCACAATTCTATACTTTCTACACGGTGGGAACAGTTTGGAGAAGGCTTGTTTTTTTTTGTAGCACCTTAAAGCCCCCACATATGGAGACTAAACAGTGTATAGTGCAGAAGATCTCCTATGCTATCAGCCTGGAATGCAGATCCAGATTTACTCAATATTTCTTGAAGTCTATATAATGAGCCAAGGATTCTTGAGTTTATTGAATACTTTTCTGTGTATCAGAACTTACCCATTTCCAGCAAGATTGGTATCTCCCAGGAGACAGTACCTACAAAACCTATAGTCTGATTTCAGTCCACACTGATACCTTATTGCCCTCCTTTTAAAGGAAAATTATACCCCCAAAATGAATACTTAAGCAAATGAGTTTATATCATATTAAGTGGCATATTAAAGAATCTTTCCAAACTGGAATATATATTTAAGTAAATATTGCCCTTTTACATCTCTTGCCTTGAGCCACCATTACATGATGGTCTGTGTGTTGCCTCAGAGATCACCTGACCAGAAATACTTCAACTCTAAGGGGCAGATTCATTAAGGGTCGAATTTCGAAGTTAAAAATACTTTGAAATTCGACCCTCGAATTGAAATCCTTCAACTTCGAATATCGAAGTCGAAGGATTTAGCGCTAAACGTTCGTTCGTTCGATCGAAGGATTAAATCCTTCGAATCGAATGATTCGAAGGATTTTAATCCAACGATCGAAGGAAAATCCTTCGATCAAAAAAAGGTTAGCAAACCTATGGGGACCTTCCCCATAGGCTAACATTGACTTCGGTAGATTTTATTTGCCGAAGTAGGGGGTCGAAGTTTTTTTTAAAGGGAAAGTACTTCGACTATCGAATGGTCGAATAGTCGAACGATTTTTCGTTCGAAACGTTCGAATCGAAGTCGAAGGTCGTAGTCGAAGGTCGAAGTAGCCCATTCGATGGTCGAAGTACCCAAAAAATACTTCGAAATTCGAAGTATTTTTCATTCGAATCCTTCACTCGAGCTTAGTGAATGGGCCCCCAACTGTAACAGGAAGAAGTGTGGATGCAAAAGACACAACTCTGTCTGTTAATTGGCTCATGTGACCTAACAAGTATGGTTTGTTTGGTTTGTTTGTGTGCACCGTGAATCGTATGATCCCAGGAGGCGGCCCTTATTTTTTAAAATGGCAATTTTCTTCTTATGATTACCCAATGGCACATACTACTAGAAAAGTATTTTATTATGAAAATGGTGTATTTACATGAAGCTGGGTTTTACATATGAGCTGTTTTATGCAATATCTTTTTATAGAGACCTACATTGTTTGGGGGGTATAGTTTTCCTTTAAGCCTCTTTTTATAGTTGGCCTTTGTCCATTTCAAACGGCCAAAACAGTTATTGCTATTTACATAAGCGAGTGTATTACAGCTCAAAGCACAACACGACTAGCACAGTTGCTTAGTGGTTTCTGGCGTTATGTGTAATCGCTTGCCTTGATTTCTGCTCGGAGCTGACATTTTACATCGTTAAAACACATGGTTTTATGTTTCACCATATGTACAAGTGCGGAGTAATATGATAAAGATTTATGCATGGCATGTCCTTTAGGATATAAATCTACTAAGGGCTTGAATCATAACACTGTTTATTCTATAGCTAAACAATGAAACAGATACTGTCCTTTGCTTAAATATGTTTATTTGGGCTGAGAACAATAGAAAAATATTATAGACTTGGTTCTGTAAAATATATAAACATTTTGTCCCCCCCCCTCTCCTGTGTTGACATGGGATTTTAATAATACCCCGTGTATTGCCTTTTACTCACGTTGCTCCTTCTGCTCCCTTCCCGGAGAAATCAGCAGTCCTGGATTTCTGTGCAGCTGGGATTCTAGTCGTATACGAAAAGACTAGAGAAATTAGTTATCACTTGTAAATGTAGCTGTAGGTGCCAAAGTTATGGCAAGTGCCATTGCATCCATCCTGGTTCTTCTGCTCAATCACAAGCAAGTGAATTTACTGATGATGGGGAACCATAGGGCTAGTGCCACCCAGAAAGTAGCGGTAATTCCAGGCTTCCAGGAGATTGGATGAGTGGGTTGAGTCAATAGGTGCAGCAAACTTGGAGTAAAAGAATCATATACAAGTACCAGAAGGGACTTGCATGAAACATCTTCCATATAGTCCATTCTAAGCGAATAATTACATTTAAAATATATATATACATTTTTTTTTTTTGCTGTAATAATTTTTAAAAGTTATTTCCTTTTTCTCTGTTATAATAAAACAGTATCTTGTACCTGATCCAAACTAAGGTATAATTAATCCTAATTGGAGGCAAAACAATCCTATTGGGCTTATTTCATGTTTAAATTATCATTTTTTCAGGTATGATGATCCAAGTATGGAAAGACCCCTTATCCGGAAAACACAATGTCCCAAGTATCCCAGGTATGGGATCCATTACCTGAAAACCCATTATCCAGAAAGTTCCAAATTGCGGGAAGGCTTTATTCCATAGACTCCATTTTAATCAAATAATTCAATATCTTTACTCTGTAATAGTAAAACAGTAGCTTGTACTTGATCCAAACTAAGATATAATTAATCCTTATTGGGGGCACAACATTTCTATTGGGTTTAATTGATGTTTAAATAATTTTTTAGTAGGCTTAAGATGTAGAGATCCAAATTATGGGAAGATCCGTTATCAGGAAAACCTCAGGTCCCAAGCATTCTGGATATAATAGATCTTGTACCTGTATAACATAGGGACAAATATATGCTTTGCTGCAAGAAACACACAGCAGGCTGTATATAGAATATTTGCTATATAAAAAAATAACATTTTAGGGCTATGTGGATAAGGGATTGCAGTAGTGTTGTGCCATCAATATTACATGTATTCTTATACAAAAAAAAGTAACAGTCGCCAGTGGTTTTTGAACTTTGATGCGTTTTCGGCACACTGGATATGATGTAAGTGAGATTGAGGAAGATCTAGCTGCTTTTTAGAACTTCTTCTGGTCTGAGGTGGCGAAGGCAATTATGGTGAAAGAGGTAACGTTAAGTAAAATCCGCATTTTAGTGAATTTGCGGAATATAGTCCTTTCGCCAGAGCGAAAAGTCGCCTGGCGATAGAGTGCGAATGACCGTTAGCGATGGTCCTGTTCGCTAGCAAATTGGCTCCTGCGCCTGTTAGTAAATTGGCCCTGCGGGTGGCAAAACTGGGGAAAAAATAGCATTAGCCACTTTGCTCTTTAGTAAATCTACCCCCAAGACTGCCTTGTCCAGCAGTTAATGCCTGACCCACAATCAAATGTAGTTTTCCTGGTTTTCTGTCAAAATGGGCGGTTTTGGCTTTACAAGATGGCAGCCCCATGGCGTTACCTCCAGCATGCGACAGATTCATTTCAGCTCACTTTATAGCACATAATAGTCTTCAGAATGACAAATAATAGTAAGGATGTCATATTAACTATGTATGACTACTAAAAAACTGTGGCGCTGCTATGTTGGTAATTGAATTTACGTGCTGTAAGCGTGCCATTAGTAAACCCAGCCCCGAATTCCATCACAGCAAAACAATATTTCAGCAAGAATGTAACCTAATGAGCATAATAGGAAACAATGGCATCTGTATGGAGGGAATATAAGCAGTGACACACCATAAAACAGATTTATTCTGCCTCTCAGACAATGTGGCTGTGCAAAAACCAGAGAAAATGTGAGACGAGGGTAAGGGGGATGGCTGAGCACATCCAGTGAATGATCTGATAATAGTGAGATATTGGCCGGCTTTCTCTTTTGTGGCTACAGCGTAAACAAACAAGATCCAGAATGTAAATCTCCTTCAGCGAGCCATGTTGTGATTTATTTCTACGCCTCCAACATCCCATGTAATGGAAACCCTGTGATGGAGGGACGTCTAACCTGGGTTCCTACTGTTGTTGCTGATAGCACAAAGGCTCTCAAGGGATGTAAAACATTTTAGCTGCTGGGAGCTGTAGTTACACAACAAGTACAGGGCTGCAGTTTGGACCAGTGACATAGTTCCATTGGTTTAAAAGGGACTATGCAGCATATTTATTAGTAGTATTTACATTCACTTTAGTTTTCAGTAGATGCTCATAACATATAAGTATAACTAATTCTGACCTCAAAACCTGATTTATCGTTATATTTCTGTTTGTCATTTGATAAGTCGGATATGAATGCAATTTCTAACAATATTTTTTCTGTCTAGTGTAAATTAAAAGAGATTAAGGTATTTGCCTCTTGATACCGATTAAAGTATATTAATAAGGTTTTGCTAGTCCACTTTCCAGTTTCCGCCATGCATAAGGTGCCATTGTATGTCAGGCAGACTGTACAAGTGCTTATCTTATCATCTCCCTCAGCTCTCCCTCAGCATTGCCTAGCTGTTGAGTGGACATGCCATGATTGTATTGTGTGTGGATGTATTTGCAACAATTCAGTAAAAACAAAAGATAGAAGAAGGTGCTCCTCATTTATAATGGGTTATTTTCATTATTCAAATTTGCTTTACCATGTAATGCTGGGTGACTGTGCCATTTAATGCTGGAAGTAGATGTGCCATTTAATGCTAAGAGTGACTGTGCCATTTAATGCTGGGAGTGACTGTGTCATTGAATGCTGGTGGTGACTACTGTATACCTTTTAATACTCGGAGTGACTGTGCCATTTAATGCTGGGAGTGACTGTAGCTTTTAATACTGGGAGTAATTGTGCCATTTAATATTGGGAGTGACTGTACCTTTTAATAATGCCAGTCACTGTGACATTTAGGGGCACATTTACTTAGCTCGATTAGAATGAAAAATACTTCGAATTTCGAAGTATTTTTTTGGCTACTTCAACTAAAAATCATTCAACTATTCGACCATTCGATAGTCGAAATACTGTCTCTTTAAAAAAAACTTCGACTAGCTACTTCGCTAAAACCTACCGAGCACCAAAGTTAGCCTATAGGGACCTTCCCCATAGGCTTTCTAAGTAATTTCTGATCGAAGGATCGATCGATGGATTAAAATCCTTCGAATTGTTTGATTCGAAGGATTTAATCGTTCGATCGAAGATTTTTCCTTCGATCGAACGAAATGCGGTAAATCCTTCGACATTCGAAGTCGTAGGATTTTACTTTGATGGTCGAATATCAAGGGTTAATTAACCCTCGATATTCGACCAATAGTAAATGTGCCCCTTAATGATGGGACTTGCTTCCATTTAATGCAATGTCTTACTGTGGCATATAATGTCGTGGCTTATGGTATAATAAATACCCTCAAGACATAAGACAGTCTGGGGCTCATTTATAAACACAGGACAAGTTTACTCCTGGACAGAAACCCATAGCAACTATTTATAACTATTTATATAACTATTTAGTAACTATTTATATATAATGTACTCCCCTAGCCCTGCTGACATTCGTTGCCCCGTCCCCTCCCCTTCATTCACGCACATGTGCAAATTTTCATCATTGGGTCCTGAGCTGTGGGTCCTGTGTTGGTGCACAGAAAATCTTATCTCCAGTGCATCCCTAGTGTTTCTGAACCAAGTGCATGTGGTTGGGCAGCATGCTGCCCCCTAAAATCCTGCCGCCTTAGGCCCAGGCCTTTGTGGCCTTTCCACAAATCTGGGCCTGACAGTAGAAGTGGAGACATTACTTTGAGCAAGCAGTATGCTCTATTTAATATATAGTTTATCAAAACCAAAATTAATAACTTTTTTTGTGAATCATTAGCACAGGCTAAACGTGATAGGCTAAAATATGTATATTTCTTCAAACTCATCACACCGAAAAAAAAGGGTGCTGTCTAACAGCTGCATTGCTTGGGAAAACATATGCACAATGGGACAAATAGCGCCTTCAATTGCAGCCAAATAAGCCACATTTCTATTCCCGGCATTCTTACATACACTGAACACTTTTAATACCTATAATCCTTACATTATTCTTAGTTTGCAGAAAACTGTGTGTATTTATTCAAAACAGATGCAACAAAGTGATGATCTGTGATATTCCCAAGTCGGCCTTTTATGAGAACCACACACACAGCTGCGACTGATTCAAGAGTTGATAAATATGTACAGAATTTCTCTGATTCAAAGGAAAAGCTGTTTCTTCTGCCTAATTATATATGAATCAGCAACATTAGGAACTGAAAGCACGAGCCGCCATTTCTACCGGGAGCATAAATCTGTCAGGTGCTCGCTAAACAATACAAATGTCTGCCATGTGCCCATTTCTACCATTGCTTTGAATCTTGAGATAAAAGGGACATTATCCTAAAAATAAAATCTCTATTCATTTCATGAATTTTTTTTTCCATAAGTGATTACCACTGGCAAAAAAAGATGAGCCCCCCTTTGCAGATTCACAAATTATTTCTGGCATTATTCTGGAATATTGCGTTAAAAATGCATACAATGCTTTCTTTTGGCGACTTTATGAATTGGGGTGCTGATGGAATTCTGCACCTGCTTTCTGATATAGGAAACAATTCTGCTGCTTTAACCTGATGATAAAGTCAGTGGGAATCATTTAACTTAAAGATTGCTCTGTGCACTTTGCACAGGGTTCTTTTCTCTTTGCAAATTCCCTAATTCATATAAATAGGTGCCGACCCTTCCTGATGGCAGGCACTTAGGACAGGGCTAGTCTGCACCCCTTGAAGGGGTTGTTCATCTTTGAGTTAACTGTTAGTATGATGTAGAGAGTGATATTCTGAGACAATTTGCAATTGGTTTTCATTTTATTATGATTTGTGGTTATTTAGCTTTTTATTTAGCAGCTCTCCAGTTTGCAATTTCAGCAATCTGGTTACTAGGATTAAAGTTACCCTAGCAACCATGCATTGGTATGAATAAGAGACTGGCATTTGAATAGGAGAGGCTTGTATTGAAAGACGAGTAATAAAAAGTAGCAACAACAATACATTTGTAGCCTTACAGAGCATTTGTTTTTAGACGGGGTCAGTGACCCCCATTTAAACCCTGGAAAGAGTTTGAAGAAGACAAATAATTAAAAAACTATAAAAAAGATGAGTAGAATTGGTCATTCTATAACATACTAAACGTTAACTTAAAGGTGAAACAACCCTTTAACTCTGCACCCCTTAATGAGTGCAGCATTCCCAGGGGTGCAAGTGTTTGTTAAGTGAGCATAAAGGGGTGGACTCTAAGGGGTAAATTTATCAAAGAGTGAAGTTCCGCCACTAGAGTGAAATTCTATGGGATTTTGAAAGGCGTATTTATCAATGGGTGAAAGTGAAAGTTCACCCTTTGATAAATACGCCTATAAAAATCCAATAGAAATGAATGGAGAGTGGCGGAATTTCACTCTAGTGGCGGAACTTCACTATTAACTTCACTCTTTGATAAATATACCCCAAAATGGTAAATGACCACTAGTGTTAGAAGATAGCATAGGAAATGTTATGCAGAGTTAGAAAATCATTACAATTATGATAAAAAGTACAAGCCATTTGCTATAGAAGGGCTCTACTAAATTACTAAAAGTAAAGGTGGAAGAGGTTTGAATTTTTTTTATTGTCATGTAGTTGTTCTACCTCCATCTCTAGTCCTATGACAGCAATGCGCTCCAGGTTGTACATTTCTCATTCACCGGTTTTCCTGTGTATTATTTCCCTTGGTCAAACTTAAAATATTTTTAGGAAAGTTAATCCAAGCAAGAAATTGTAGTGATGGTATTGGGAATTGTGAAAGGTTTCTCAGCACAGAGTACAATGCTACCTATGACATCAGGGAAGCAGCCATTGCAGGCTGCAGAAGACTCAACAAGCAGCAAATGTGCAATGACATCACAGAAGGCTGAATGATGTCATTCTCACTCCAATCACCACGAGCCCAGGTGCCATGTGCAGCCTTCGAATCCCTCCCCACCACATGTGTACTGTATATGAGTATGGATATCTTAACGACTAAAGTATAAGCTTTAGGCAATTTTAGGGCTGATGAAATTGTGACATCACATGGCATGAAATTAACATATTTAGTGAAAATCTTGTATTAAGCAACCCATTTGATGTTGTTGATGAATTGCGCTGCTTTGTCAAATATAAATGAATGCCATATGCCATAGGAATTCATTGGCAGAAGAACTTCAAAGGGTCTTATACTCATTGTCTGTAAACAGCTGTTTCAAGCAAAATATAATCCTGTAATCCAGGGATGGCAGACTAGTATCTCTGCATCTGATTTTGAGCGGAGCCTCCTCCCAGTCTCAGACAGCATTAGTCGGTGCATGATCCAGTTAGGTGGAATACTATACTAAGAGAATTCAAGTTTGGGACAATTGCCACTGACATGCCCATGACTCTCATACTCTGCAATGCTTTTGACTTAGCCTATATAATTCTTTTATATATATATATATATAATTGCCCCATGGGGAGTTTTATTGTGTCCAATCCATAGGACAGCAGCGTGTTAACATACACAGCACTGCCTTGTAACATACTGTACACGAATTATTACACACATAAATGACCAACAGAAGTGCTGAGGTTATGGGATTCTTTTTACAGGCACCATTATTAGGGTTGTGTCTAAAGAGCTAGAAGAAGGAATGTGCACAAAAAAACAGAAAATATATTGTACTGGGATATATAAAAGTCTTCAATCATTGGCCAACTGTGCGTCATCAACATATTAATATCTAAATCAAATCTATTTTAATTAGAATTGATCCTAAGTGAACATGTGTGCGTGTTTATCAAACAGGGAGCCTCTATGACAACTAAAGGTTCCTGAACAGTACTTAAAGTGGTCATTCACTTACTGACCAGGTTTTAAAAATCCCATTGGGGGATGCACTGTATCAGGTCATTGACACAGACCCCTTTCAAGAGCACTGCATTGGCCCCTATTCGGCATCTGGGGTTTCCAGTTTCCATAATTTGAATCTTCATACCTTAAGTCTACTAGAAAATCATGTAAACATTAAATAAACCCAATAGACTGGTTTTGCTTCCAATAAGGATTAATTATATCTTAGTTTGGATCAAGTACAAGCTACTGTTTTATTATTACAGAGAAAAAGGAAATAACTTTTAAAAATTAGGATTATTTGGATAAAACCGAGTCTATGGGAGTCGGCCTTCCCGTGATTCAGAGCTTCCTGGTAATGGATTGGTGGATAATGGATTGGTCCCTATTACAAGTATGGGACCTGTTATACAGAATGCTCGGGATCTGGGTTTTTCCAGTTTCTATAATTTGGATCTTCATACCTTAAGTCTACTAGAAAATCATTTAAACATGAAATAAACCCAACAAGTTGGTTTTGCCTCCAATAAGGGTTAATTATATTTTAGTTGGGATCAAGTATTACAGAGAAAGAGTAAATCATTTTTAAATTTTTTTAACTATTTGATTAAAATGCAGTCTGTGGGAGATGGCCTTCCCATGATTCATAGCTTCCTGGTAATGGATTGGTGGATAATAGATCCTATACCTGTATGATTCATTTACTGATCCGGTTGAGGTTTCTTAAACAGTTCCCTCTGGTGTAGGCCTGTAAGTGAAATACACAATCCCCTTATCTAAATCTGCTGGAGACTTACTTGCATTTACAAGGCCATTACATTTAGCATTTAATACGGCCATTTTGTTCCTTAATCGAGCAAAAGTTGAGTAACATTTGAAAGATTTAGCAGCCCTTTGCACATTTGCTGCCAAAGAACACTTAATTCATTTGACGTTACCGTTAATTTAATGGCCGAACATTTTTATTTCTTTAAGAGAAATTGTAGAAAAACATGGCCACATAAATCTCGCTAATTACATCATTCATTTTCTGAAATCCCGCTCAGTAGAGGCTCAAAAAACACACACGCATACCAAATAAGTATATTTATTGCTCACCGGTTGGAAATCAAATAGAAGTAAAACAACTGCCATCAGAGCAGGTTTAAGTTCATTCCTACAAATGCATTTACCAGATTAACATGTATTAGATGCAGCCACAATGCTCTCTGCCAGCTCATCCAGATGAATTGAGGATATCATTTCACCGCTAGCGGTTAACGAAAATTGTGTAAATCTATCTCCATAGGCAGCGAAATGTTAGCACAATATAAAGTGTATTCAACAGGTCGTAAACTTAGGTGGTTTCTAGATGGTCGGTTGAAGTGCCTTTGAGGACTGACATGAGCGTAAACCAAATCCCAATACAGTTACCCTCAACATGTTGATATTTATGCTAAACCCATAGATCCTAGCGTATTCCAAGTTATTTGAAGAAAATTTTTATTCTGGCAAATTTACAGATTTCATGTTCTTCTTCTGTTAAACTTTCATTTCACTCTATCTGTTAAAAGAAAATGAAAACGGAATGACATTTGTGGGAGGAGAGAAAAGACAGAACCACGCTTCCTGGTTTATGCGCTGGCGTGATGAAGTCATCGCGCAATGGCGAGAAATTCAAACTATTTAAAGGGACTTTGTAATTAAACACATTGCCCGTTGTTAGGTTCAATTACTGGCCTGCCTGTTTATTCTGACCTCTCCAAGCTGATCTGACTATTCTACACCCTCCAATCCTGATTCCAGCCTGTCTGACTCTTCTAACTCTGCTTGTGCTGGCCCCAGCCTGCCTGTTCCACACTGTGTTGTCTGGTCTGCCTTCCAAGTTGTGTTTTAGTCCATCCAGTATCCTTAGTGAGACGATAGTGCCCCTTTGCTAGTCCAGAACCTGTAGCTTTGCTCCTCTCTTAGTAAGACCGGGTTGCATCCAATTAGCCGAGGGCTCCTCCTGAGGTGAAAGGCCGAGACCAGAGAGCACTGGTTCTGGATATAAGGTGCCGAATGTGACACTATCCTTTAAACTTTGGAGCCTCCAATGAACTCAAGACTTGTACCTTTACACTTTGGAACAACCACGTGTTCCATCTTCCATGCTTACATGGAGGGACACATGCTTGTTCCAAAATGTTGTTTAATAAAGGTCTTAAGTTTCTTCAAGCCTCTGAAGTTTGGAGATTACAACTAATACTGGGATGGTGGTGTCACCCATGACAGGTGCAGCGTCGAGTCTGTACCTCTCCCCTCTGAATAAAACCCCATAAGTCATGCCCAATGAACACATACACCACTAGTTTGGAAAGAGATGGCTGCAGTTGTTTATTTAACAAATAATACCATAATTAACGTGTATAACATATTTAACTTAACAAGCAGTTTGTATAACAAACCATTTTACCCAACCTTTATATTATTCCCCCTTTTGGGAAAAGGGGAGGGGGTGCTGAGCCTCACTGGTAAGATTGGTTCCTCCTCCATTTTTCCGTGCCCTAAACCAGGCTACATGCCATGAGGACCCAGGCCTATCAGGCTACATCCATTCACTGTGAAATACCCCCATTTTAACTCCCCCTGGGGGTCCTTGTAAAGGTTCCCTCCGCCAACTGCGAATGCAAACACACCCTGCTACAGGGAGCGGGGGCGGATTCTGCGTCCTGCTGCTTCCACGTCCCGGCGCTGACTGGCAAGTATCCTGTGGCTCTGCCTCTTCTGCCGAACACGGGGGGAACCGATCAGCCAATCCCTGCGCACTATACAGAAAGGGGGCGGGGAGTGGCCCTCTCCTAAGCCCCGTCATGCCCTGCTTCCCTATTTGGATCATTGGGCCCCATTCTAGTGAGCACCAGTTGTTGAGAAGCAAAAGTTCAGGTAATACTGTGGACAATTTAGGATCCATTCATGAGCAATACTGCGAGATTGTATTGTGGGAAGGGTTTAAAAGATCGATTGGTGAGTAGGAAAGAAAAATTGCTTTTCAAAATGAATTATTGAATAACTAAATGGGAAGCAAAAAAACATTAATAGCATTTAGAGAGTTTCCTGATTTGAATCTGCTTTTTGTTCCTTTGATTTTTATTTTGTTTGGTAACACAATACAAAGGGGCCGATTCACTAACTTCGAGTGAAGGATTCGAAGGTAAAAAACTTCGAATTTTGGGCTACTTCGACCATCGAATGGGCTACTTCGACCTTTGACTACGACTACGACTTCGAATCGAAGGATTCGAACTAAAAATCGTTTGACTATTCGACCATTCGATAGTCGAAGTACTGTCTCTTTAAAAAAAACTTTGACCCCCTAGTTCGCCATCTAAAAGCTACCGAAGTCAATGTTAGCCTATGGGGAAGGCCCCCATAGGCTTGGCTAACTTTTTTTGATCGAAGGATATTCCTTCGATCGTTGAATTAAAATCCTTCGAATCGTTCGATTCGAAGGATTTTATCGTTTGATCAAAGGAATTATCTGCGCTAAATCCTTCGACTTCGATATTCAAAGTCAAAGGATTTTAATTCCTAGTCGAATATCGAGGGTTAATTAACCCTCGATATTCGACCCTTAGTGAATCGGCCCCTTACTGTCAATAATACTAAACAGATGACTTGCCGCAGCCGTGGATCTATGAATGCAGAATTTACTAGGTGCTCAATGTCAGCCCCTCCACAGGAGAACTGCTGCTATAAAGAAAGTGTCAGAGCCCCTATATATAGGTATGGGACCTGTTATTAGGACCTTTGGTTTCCTTGACAAGGGGTTTTTCTGTAATTTTGATCTCCATACATAAAGGGGCCGATTCATCAAGCTCGATTGAAGGATTCGAAGTAAAAAAACTTTGAATTTCGAAGTATTTTTTGGGCTACTTCGACCATCGAATGGGCTACTTCGACCTTCGACTACGACTTCGAATGATTCGAACTAAAAATCATTCGACCATTCGATAGTCGAAGTACTGTCTCTTTAAAAAAAACTTCGACCCCCTAGTTCGGCAGCTAAAAGCTACCGAAGTCAATGTTAGCCTATGGGGAAGGTCCCCATAGGCTTGGCTACGTTTTTTTGATCGAAGGATATTCCTTCGATCGTTGGATTAAAATCCTTCGAATCGTTCGATTCGAAGGATTTAATCGTTCGATCGAAGGAATAATCCTTCGATCGTACGATCGAATTTTCTGCGCTAAATCCTTCGACTTCGATATTCGAAGTCGAAGGATTTCAATTCCTAGTCGAATATCGAGGGTTAATCAACCCTCGATATTCGACCCTTGATGAATCGGCCACTAAATCTACTAGAAAATCATGTAAATATTAAATAAACCCAATAGGCTGGTTTTGCTTCCAATGAGGATTACTTATATCTGAATATAGAAATAAAAATAGATGGAAAATAGTTTTAGTCCTTTAGTCCAGTTTACTCCTGCCGATCCTGCTTCAGTCTCTCAACTGTAGAATGCTTCACATATATATAAAAAATGGATCAGAGCCTCTGGCAGCAGAGATAAACAAACACCAGAAACAAAAAGAAAAAAATATATAGTGTAGTATTTTCAAAAAAGAAGAAAAAAGTCATTTAAACACCACGTGTTGGCATGGGGAATTGGTGATGTGCTGTATTGCTTCTCCTTTAAATTCGTTCTTTTACATATATCAGAAAATCATATGTGGTTCCCCTCTAAAGTGACCATTAAATTCTTTCAGCATGCATGTGTGATTCATGCAGGTACTTCCACCGAAAACTAGCTAAAATGGCTACTTACAAGACGGTAGTTTTTAACTTGCGTGTAATATTATCTGCGCTGCTCTCCTTCTCCGTCACTCCATGTGGTCCCACATATAAAACAAAGGCTTATATCGTGTAATTTGCTTTAATAAAACTTTTTAAAAATACTTAAATCTTTCACTCACATTTTTGTCATTCATTACAAAGTTTCATGATTTGCAGGTTGCCCAGTTGGATCCGGGATAGGAGTAATGCCGGCTTCCCCTTCTCCCTTGTGGCTTCTTCCCTGCACATTGCCGTTCTGTCCCCACTGCCTGATGCGTTTCACTGGTCCAATCAGCTTCCTCAGAGGCATGGGGGTGTGCGTCACATATTTTCCTTAAAAGCCGGTTTTGGCTGGTTGCTATGGTTACCATTCCGTTCTACGTCACCGTGCGTTCCATCTTGTGGTCCAGCCCTCTATTTCAGCGATCTTCCATGTTTCATTGCTATTGCCGGATTCTTGGGCAACTGAGCACCTTTTTTATTTGAGATACAAAGCCTCTGTTCACAAAATATCCTCCTCTATTTCAAAAATGAGTCCAGAGGGGATGTATTTTCTTTACACAGTTCTGAACATTTTACATAATTTTACATTTCCTTCTTATTTAGAATCGAGCTCTGGAGGAGTTTTTCTTTTATGCAAATAGATCCCATAATTTACCTATACACCAGAACTCTATATATCCTATTTCTCTCATATGTTCTGTTACATATGTCTATGATTTATATATATATTAATTTGATGCAATATATTGTAAATATTTTAAATATTTTAAAGTGCACTGTGCTACTTCAATAAATGAATTCTTTCTGTAGTGACTTTTTTATTTTATTTTTTGTGTTCTTTATGTTGTTTGTGGTAACTTAATTTTAATTCATAGTGGATGATTCTTTCTTTTTTGCCTTCTTTATTTTCTTTCACTTATCCTTTACTTATTGCATTACTATATACATTGATTCTGTGATATTACATATAAAATATTTTTTATATCATAACAATATTTATATTCCTTCCCTCTACTCCCTTTGTTCTATAAAGTGCTCAGTGCAATGAATTCAAGTGCTCAGTGCAATAAATTAATTCATTTAATTAGGTTAAAAATTGGAATTAAGAATTAATAGGATACAGTGTCGGACTGGGCTGGCGGTACACCGGGAAAAAACCCGGGGGGGCCCCAGGCTCATGTGGGCCCCGCCGGCCCAGGTCCATACCCATAACTAACTCATAATGCCGCGACCCCCTTTATCGGAGGTTGCGGCAAAAAAATTCTGTGCGCACTCATGACCAAGGCGCCGGTCGCATGCGTAGAAATGCGGTGCAGCGTGCATGCGCAGAAGCACAGCGCACACTCCAGCGCAGAGCTGTGCGTACATGCCGGCGCGTGAGGGGGGGCCCTGGGGCATTAGCTCCGGTGGGCCCCGGGCCCTCCAGTCCGACCTTGATAGGATAAAAAGAATTATAGAAATGATTATCTTATAAGAATGCCTGTAAATTCATATCAATATTTAATCCTTTGGGTGTTAGGGTTTGCATATCATAAATCCATTTACTCTCTTCTTGTAACATTCTTTTAACTCTGTCCCCCCCTCTCCAGTTTGCTGTAACTTCTGTTATGCCCCAAAATTTGAATCCCTTTGCATTCTTATTGTGGTGCACTTTGAAATGATTTGATACACTGTGATTCTCTACTTTACTTATATCTTATTTGGGATCAAGTACAAGTTACTGTTTTATTATTACAGAGAAAAAGGAAATCAGTGTTAAAAATTAGAATTATTTGAATAAATGGAGTCTATGGGAAATGGCCTTAGCATAATTCAGAGCTTTCTGGATATATGATCTCATACCAGTATATATATAAATATATAATTATTTTAAGCAGCCTTTGCATAAAACCATGTAAAAAAATTGCAGAATTACAAATGACATCAATACATGTAACACCATATTTCGTCAATGTATTTTTAAAGTTTTGTACTAATATTTGTGATGGTGTAGCTGCAAGCTGAAACTTAGGGGAAATTACCATACAAACCCCAAAGATGCAAAAGATTCCCTTTCATTTCAATGGACTTCGCAAACACCAAAGTGAAGCCAAATCATGGCATGAAAATCACACATTGTTCTAGAATTATTTTTTTTAAAGAGAGCGTTAACATTGGATATGAGAATTTATGAGACATTTATGAGATATGAGACTTTTTGCCAAATGGACTACCACCAATAAGTGAACCAGGGGGATCACACAATATTTAGCTTGTGGCCTTGTGGATGTTATAACCGGAACCTTTGATAAAAAAAAATACTATGTCATAATAATGGGGATTTTTATTAAGCACTTCTTATTATGGTTAATAAACAATGCAAGCAGCACTTATTATTATGACATCAAAACATGTGGAAGTGTTATAAGGTGGGAGATATTGTGAGGACAGAGGTAGAGTGGTCAAAAGATGTGAGTTAAAGGGGTGGTTCACCTTTCAGTTAACTTTTTATAGAATGGCTAATCGCAAGCGACTTTTCAATTGGCCTTCATTTTGTCTTTTTTATAGTTGTCTTAACGTTTTGCCTTCTTCTTCTGACTCGTTCCAGGTTTTTAAATGGGGGGGGGGGTCACTGACCCCATCTAAAAAACAAATGCTCTTAAAGGCTACAAATTTATTGTTATTGCTACTTTTTATTCCTCATCTTCCTATTCATATTTCAGTCTCTTCAGTGCATGTTGCTAGGTTCATTTGGACTCTAAGCTAAATAACCCAGAACCCACAAATAATGAAAAATGAAATCCAATTGCAAATTCGAATTCGGTATTCGGTTCGGCCGGGCAGAAGGATTTGTCCGAATCCTACTGAAAAAGGCCGAATCCTGAACCGAATCCTGGATTTGGTGCATGCCTAAAACCTAGCAATGGCGGCTGGCAGAATTTAGAAGCACTTTATGGTCCAGCTCCTGCTGTGACAAAGCTAACTTTGATTAATCAAACCCACAATATTTTCATTTGCATTCCATTCCTGCCGTGCACGGGACACACACCAATTCCAAGGTTTTTCTAGGCCAAAGCTCCCAGAACAGTGTGTTACACAACAGGAATCTATACAAGCTGAGAAGAAATGAGAATATCAGCTTGCATTCACACTTACTAATACAAGCTAGAATTTGTGAATTTTCCCCAACCAACAAAATCTGTATGTTATGCCTGTGTTAGATGGGAACACAATGAAAACAAATTCACTGCATCCATGGGATTTCTTAATCTAACCAGTTGTATCCCAATGCAGGATAACACAATTAGGACCCCAGAACATCTAAGAGCAATTGGTTTAATCAGTGGATTACCTATTATAATTTCAAATGTAAAATAGACGTAGGATGCATTACCTATGAAAAACTCTGAAATAAAGGAAATAATAAAGGTATAATGAAAACATAAAGGATACAAAAATGCCCTTTCTTCATTCTTTACTGTGCTGTGCTGTGCTTTTCCCCTCCCTCCTCCAATTCCTATGCAATGGGATTTGAGGAACTCATTCCCTTCATTCCCTTCGGGTATTTGAATGGTGGGTATATGTTGTTGTTGTTGTTGTGCTTGAGATGGATGCAATGTCCCTGGCTTGCAGAAGGGTTCCAAAGAGAATTATATGTCTGAGAATATTTAGATTTTGAAACAGTCCCACGGTGTTGTGTCTGGACTGCATTTTGCATCTGGAGTTAATATTGGCCTGATTTATTCAGGGAATCAATAATTCTAGATAATTACATTTTGGATGGTTTTAGCAGGGACTTGTCTCTGTCTCTTTGTTTCCGATACATTTGTTTAGTTGTTTGCAATAACTGGCTCGAGGGAGAAGATTCAGAACCGAAATGATTAAATGCTCAACGTTAAATGGCAAATACTAAATTTCCGTTGGTCATTGGGTTTCTATCACTTGTCCAGCTTGCTTCTCCTCCCACTTGTATTGGCTCTTTGTTAATAATCGGGATCATAGAGAATATACTACAGTTTACCAAACTAGGTGGCTTATGAATTGCAGTGGACTGTGATAGAGTCCTGCGCGGGTCCTTTTTTTGAAACCCGTACCCGGCGCGTACCCACAACCAGGTCCGGACTGAGAATGAAAATAGGCCCTGGCATTTCAGGTACACAGAGGCCCACTCAGCCCACACAGAGGCCCAAACAGCCCCCACCAGCCCACTAAATACTGACTTTCTATGGGACCTTATAGCAGCCCCTCTGGCATTTGCCAGAACCCACAGATTGCCAGTCCGGGCCTGCCCACAACCTGCAATCTGCAACCCGGACCCGCAACCCGCATTCTTACCTGCTTGGACCCGCTACCCGACCCAACCCGCAAGTACCTTCTCTGCAACCCGGACCCGCGACCCGCTGACCATCATGGATCAGGAAATGCTGTCATTGTAAACCGGAAGTGACATCATCAGAAGTAGACATGATCAGATAAAAGGAGTAAAAATCTCTATTGAGAAGACCCGTGGCCCGACCCGCAACCCGCAGAACCACTGACCCACATCTATACCCGCAAACCGCAAGGTACCACAGGTTTTTGCGGGCAACCTGAACATTCTGGATGATGGGTCCCATACCTGGCCTGCTGAGCATTTGCCCACATTAAATCCAGAATCATGTTCTAATCATTATTATTATTTTTAAGGTTAGACACCATTCTTGCTGCGAAACCTTAATATATATAAATGAAGTAACTGTTATCCTCTGCAGCCATTTGATAAAACCTGCCAGCAGCTAAAACTGTTACAGAAAGCCTGTTGGAAAATAAAGAGGAGAGCAGCTTTTCTTTTTAGACAAATGAAATGTGCTCAAAACTGGATTTATTTCTCTCCATCAGGACCAATCTTCCCTCTAAGGTGTGAGCTTTTGCGGTGCACAAAAATTTTGAGGAAAGGGCATACAACAAATTGTGATGCGCACAAATTTTTTTGTGTAAAAACACATTTTGTATTAATTCTGACTTGAGCATACAGTTTTTAAAAACTGCGCCCAAAAGTTTAAAATGTGCGCACAAAAGAATTTTTTTTGGGCACATAGTTGTAAAGGAATTATAGGGAAAGTTGAACAGGACAATAAGAGATAATACATCTGTGATGTTAGGGTCTCTAAAGAGTATAAAGGTTACTCACCACACAGGGGAGGTGGCCCAGATGCACCGCCCTGAGCCCTCAGCACGGGGGGCGGACAAAACCGACAAAACCAATATGGAGCAGGCACTCAATAAGGCAAACTTCCACCAGGCAGATAGTTCAGAGTGAGGAAAGTTTATTGTGTCCACAGCCTGATGCGTTTCATGTTACAAACACTTAATCATAGGCTAAGAGATGCTGGGACAGTTGGAAACACGACACCCTAAATTTACTTTGCAAGAGCACATTGCATAAAGGGCATGTAAAGTCTAAAATAGAATAAGGCTAGAAATGCTGTATTTTGTATACTAAATATAAACATGAACTTACTGCACCACAAGCCTAATCAAACAAATAATTTATGCTTTCAAAGTTGGCTACAGGGGGTCACCATCTTGTAACTTTGTTAAACATCTTTGCAAGACTAAGACTGTGCACATGCTCAGTGTGGTCTGGGCTGCTTAGGGATTGTCATAAACAAAGCTGCTTGAGTTCTGCATGGCTGGGAAGTAAGGCGGGGGCTCCCCCTGCTGTTCATAAGTATGATTGTTTCCCTGCTCAGCAGTTAGGGACCATCTGACAATTCCTATCCACAGCAGTAAATGAAGGGAGAATTTCACTGCATACAGTCAGGTTTCTTATAAAAACGGTACACATTTTTTAAATGTATTGATAGGTTTCTTTTTCATTTGCCTTTACATGCACTTTAAAGACTGTGTAATTGTTCAAATGTATTCTTTATACTTCAACATAAGGAGAAATAAATCACTGTATAGCAAAAAAACAAAACAAAAACAAAGCACAGACTTGTGAAGGTGAAGTGTAATCGGATTATCAAATCTATTACTCTTGGATTGTATTCTCTTTTAATAAATGACATTTACTGTTGCTAGCTAGAAGGCGAGACAAGGACAAACCCTGTGTTTTGTGTCTGGCGCTCGTCTCTGCTGCTCTCTTCATTGTACTGGCTACTTGCCTTTAGCGAATAGGAGTATATAAAACCAATTTACCTTGATTTTTTCTTTTTACAGATCCAGGAATGACCCGATTTATAAAAAAGATGGTAATGTATAATTATATTGATTGTCCGTTCAAGGATGATAGATTTATATAGTTTGCTTGTGCCTACAGTTATAAAGTCGACTATAAATCAAGAGTGGGGAATGCTAACTAGATTGGACAGTAAGGAGCGAGTCTAAACACAGTTTTGAAATGTGCTACAGCTTTGCATACCTACTTGGAACGCTTGCCGCCTCTGGGATTTACCAGGAATAGTTTCCACAACCACAGTATAAAACCTTTTGTGATATCATACCCGTATCCATTCCAGCTTTCTGCATTAAAATATAAATGGCTCCAAATCAATCCTTATAATTTCAGAGCACAGAAACCATTCCGCTGGACTCGTTGGTATGCTTTCAAAACATAATTTATTTTCACAAAATATTTTATGCTACAATAACTTATCATAGTACAAACAATGGTGAAGTATTCTCGTTTAGATTCAGACTCACATTTTGGTGACAAAAGCCATAGTGTTATTATTTTTTTAAAGTGCCGGGAAGTGTCGACCCAGTTGCTGTCTCAAGGGACCAGAGGAGGGACTTGGAACCTTAACCCCAGTCCTCAAAATCCTTCCTAGCAAGAACAGTAAACGCTCAAGATGTGTCAATCAAATGGCAATATCATCAGATTCCACATTATGTTCATGAGAGGCTTAGTAAATAAATGCTCTCTTAGAAGCTGAAGGACTTAAAGTTCTAGAGACATGGGATGAGCACATTTTTCCGCCGTGTTTCGACACGGAAATGACGGCCATAGACTTCAATGGGAGAGAAAAAAAAAAATGTTGCCTGTATACATTAATTTTCACTGGCAGCAAAATTTTTGGAGATGCAAAACGGATTAAATTCACCCATCCCGACTAGAGACTAGACCATGGGGGTTATTTACTAAACTCCGAATGCAAAATTCCCCAAAAATTTTAGATTTTTTTTTATAAAATCTGACTTAAAAAATCACGTATTTTTCCGGAATTTATTAAACCCCGAGGATGGAAAAGTCTGAATCAGAAAATCTGGCATCTCAGACCTGTCGAGGTTGCATATAAGTCAATGGGAGAAGTCCCAATGATTTTTTTTGCAATACCCCGAAGTTTTCAGAGTTTTCAGGCAGAAAAGCAAAAGAAATCTGAGTTTTTTGGGTAAAAAATCCGAAAAAATCACGAAAATTAGATTTTTTTCCCGCAAAGCTAATTTTCGGTAAAATGTAATAATAAATAAGCGTAAAAAACTTGAGCGGGTTTGATCTGAGTTTGTAGCAGAAAGTGTTGAGATAAAATCGGACTTTGTTAAATAACCCCCCAAGAGTCCAGTGTCAGAATTATAGCCGTAGAGCAATCGTGATCACCACCTCTATGGATAACACTTAGGGGCAGATTTATCAAGGGTCGAATTTCGAGGGTCAAAAAACCCTCTAATTCGACTCTCAAAGTAAAATCCTTCGAATTCGAATATCGAATTCGAAGGGCTTTAGCCGATCGATTTTAAGCGATCAATCGAACGATTTTTATTCGACCAAAAAAAAAACTTAGAAAAGTGCTGGGGAAGGTCCCCATAGGCTAACATTGCACCTCGGTAGGTTTAAAGTGGCGAAGTATGAAGTCAAACTATTTTTTAAAGAGACAGTACTTAGATTAGCAAATGGTCGAATAGTCGAACGATTTTTACTTCGAATCGTTCGAATCTGACCATTCGAATTATTCACTCGAGCTTAGTAAATCTGCCCCTTATTGTAGCTCATGATAACTGGGACCACACGTTTCTAGACATTTTCTTGGAATGTACAGATGGATACGGACAGGAATCAATAATATCGGATACTTCATCAGTTTATACAGTCAACCCCCTTCCTTGTAAAGTCACTGAAATAGGAATGTAGGAAGAAAGAAAATATGAAAAAAAATATATATATGTACAGTATATATATTTATATATACACAGTTTAGAATATTTCCATATGAATTTATTTAACCGTTTTTTGTAACAGAATTGTGACCATGAAAGAAAAGCCCACCAGTCATGGAGATCCCAAACACAAATGTAAAAAATAAAATGCGTGCGGTCATTAAGGCACTGGAGATAATGCACTGCCGGCAGATAAACAAGGCAATCACTACTGATGTGCTGGTATTAGGGCAGAGACACACTTCTTCTTCGGGCGACTAATCTCCTCGAAAAGCCGCCCTGCTGGCTAGAATCTAAGTCGCTGGTGGGATGGCACTTGGAGCGATTCGTTTTCTAATTCCCACGAAGTTTCCTCATCAGTCAACTTCAGGCGACTTCAGAAAACGAAGTGCTCTGAGTGCCATTCTGCCGGCGATTTATATTCTCCCCGACTCTTCCCATGTGTCTCTGCCCTTAGGGTATTAGGGTGATTGGACAATATATCAGTTTCAGACTTGTTTTTATTAGGTTTTAATTCTACAAGAAGCTTTGATCAAGATGCTAAAGGTGGCAATACATTTGCACTGGGTTCATTTTTTTTTTATCTTTTAAGAACATATTAGAATGGGGCAGTTGTCAGACATAGCTTCTGAACTAAACCCTAAGAATGAATAGGGCTAAAATGCCATATTTTATATACTGAACTTATTGCACCAGCCTAAAGTTTCCGCTTGTCAATAGCAGTAATGATCCAGGACTTCAAACTTGTCACAGGGGGTCACCATCTTGGAAAGTGTCTGTGACACTCACATGCTCAGTGGGCTCTGAGCAGCTGTTGAGAAGCTAAGCTTAGGGCTCGTCACTAATTATCCAGCAGAAAATGAGGTTGGTCTGTAATATAAGCTGATGCTACAGGGCTGATTATTAAATTCTGATGCTAATTGCACTGGTTTCTGTGCTGCCATGTAGTAATTATCTGTATTAATTACTAATCAGCCTTATATTGTGACATTTCTATTCTATGTGTACTGTATATTGTGAGTGGGTCCCTAAGCTCAGTAAGTGACAGTAGCACAGAGCATGTGCAGTGAATCAGCAGAAAAGAAGATGGGGAGCTACTGGGGCATCTTTGGAGACACAGATCTTTACAGCTAAAGGGCTGTGGTTGTCTTGGGCTGGTACAGAAGCCCAAAATATAATGTACAAAATTTCTCGCTAACTTCTTTAGTTAAGCTTTAGTTCTCTTTTTAGGTTTTAATGGATTGTACAGATATGGGATCTGTTATCCAGAAACCCGTTACCCAGAAAATGCCAAATTAAGAAAAGGCTGTCACCGATATACCACATTTCATACAAATAATCAAAATTTTGATTATTTCTCTGTAATTTCTTTTTATCTGTAAGCATATTCCGTACAAATATTTTTCATTAAGATATTGTCTCCATACTGACAGTTATTAAGCTCTTTTAATATTAACATTGAACCTTTTCAAACTCTTCTCTTGTGCTAATTATGATTTCAGCCTATGGCATTACATGTATAAATGGCAAAATAAAATATATAAATGTCATGTGGAGGCATTATTGCACTTGCCAAGCCTTTATTGTGGCCTTAACTAAAGCACAGAATTGCCATTAAAGGATGTTTAAGGCTAATGCAAAATATGACTTTGTCTTTCAATAGACCTTTATTAATTCACTCTACTCAACTTGATCTTCACTTTTATTTAATTCACTTCCTTTTCATTCTAAAACTAAACTTTTCACTCAAACTAAAGCTGTCTTTGAACTTTTAGAAGTATGGGCTTAAAACAGAGCCCAAAGGGGAGATATTTCTATGCGTGTGCACTTAACATTAGGTACTAGAAGACATCCTGCTTTGCTTTAGTTATATATATATATATATATATATATATATATATATATATATATATATATATATATACTAGGGATGCAACAAATCCACTATTTTGGATTTGGCCGAACCCCCGAATCCTTCGCGAAAGATTCGTCTGAATACCAAAATCCTAATTTGCATATGCAAATTTAGGGGTGGGAAGGGAGAAACATTTTTTACTTCCTTTTTACTTCCTTGTTTTGTGACAAAAAGTCACGCGATTTCCCTCCCCACCTTAATTTGCATATGAAAATTAGGATTCCGATTTGTTCACCCGGGCAGAAGGATTCGGCCGAATCCGATTCCTGCTGATAAAGGCCAAATCCTGAACCTAATAATAGAGCCATTCATTTCCTGTAAAATATCCTTATAAATAGTGCTTAGTGGTATATAAGTACCCCCTGTTTTAAAATCTGAGCATATTAGAAGACTCCTCAGAATTCCATGATCTTTTATATAGTCATGGAACTCCTCTGTGACCTATAATATCCTTATATTTTACATATATTTTATATATAGTGAATAAAGTAGCCCCTCTTGTAAACGATAAGGATATTATAAGTTACCGAGGAGTTTCATGACCATATGAAAGGAGTGTTTTTATACAGGTCATGGAACTCCGATGTGACTTCTAATATCCTCGTATTTTGCAACAGGGGGTACTTTATTTATTATAATACACAAGTTTCAGTGAGTCTTGTGACATAAATGACATCACTACTCACCGTTTATAACTGATGACATCACTACTCACTGTTTATAAGGATATAATCTACAAGATATATATATATATATATATATATAAGGACCTCCCATTAATTCCATTCCAAGAGATTTCTGCCAATTATAGAATGTACTGTACAACCAGCACAAAGCTGCATCAGAAACTCTATACAACCAGCCACCTCTTTTTATTGCTTCGGAATGCTGAAACATTTTTCAACTAGCTTGACCCTTATTTAACAGGAGTCATTCCACTTACCTTACATACTATTTCCACGGCAATTATATTCGCCACATCAGCATCTGACTATGAGTCTTAGAATGATCCGTTACCATTATTGCCCGTGGCGTTCCATTAGTTCTGTGCTGTCAAATGGAAAGCGTTCCCACTAATTGTCCATTGTACAGTGAACGCCATGATGGACCTTTTTCAGTCAGCTTTTGACTTGTTATACTTCAGTGCTGTCTCATATTAAAACATTTATGGGCCTATGTATCAAAATTCGAGTTTCTGCATTGTTTTGTCTACTTTTCTCTTAAAAAAAATTAAACGCTTGCTTATGCATTAAAGAATCATAATATAAATAAATCGATGAAAAAAAAAATCAAATTGCTAGAATTTTTCAATGGGTCAAAAAATTTGATAAAACTGGAGTTGTAAAATGCCTTAAAATTGCCATAGATGGCCCCCATTGAGTTCGACATGAACTCGGCAGCTTTTAGATACAGAAGTGCTTAAGTAGAGCTTCATGAATCGCCCCCTTAAAGGAGTGGTCCATCTTTAAGTTAATTTTCAGTATGTAATAGAATGGCTTATTTTAAGCAATTTTCAATCGGCTTCATTTTTTTCATTTTTATAGTTTTTGAATTAATTGCACTTTTTCTTCTGACCCTTTCCAGCTTTCAAATGGGGGTCAGTGACCCCATCTAAAAACAAATGATGTGTAAGCTTTTTGTCACTATGTATAACTCATTCATCTATTCAGGCCTCTCCTATTCATATCCCAGTCTGAATAGGATAGAGTTGATAGGGTAATTTGGATCCTAGCAACCAGATTGCTGAAATTGCAAATTGGAAAGCTGCTGAATAAAAGGCTAAATAACTCAAAAACCACAAATAATCAAAAACGAAAACCAATTGCAAATTGTCTCAGAATATCACTCTCTGCTAGTGATGGGCGAATTTATTCGCCAGGTGCGAATTGGCGGCAGAAAAATGGACGCCGGCGTCAAAAAGGAGACCCCATCGCCATTTCGTGAATTTTTCGCCGTTTTGCGAATTTCACTGGAAATTCGCAAATTTTCCCGCGAAGCGAAACGCCCCAAATTCGCCCATCACTACTCTCTGCATCTTACTAAAAGTTAACTCAAAGGTGAATAACCCCCCTTAAATGAGTTTAAGAATTGTCATCAGGATTTGCCATTTTCATATCTGCGCATGAGCGTTGCATTATGTGCAAAGGTGCAAAGTGCAAGCACCATGTTCACAAGAAGTTCACATGTTCAATTCCCTGAAATGAATACCTGCCTTAAAAAGACCTTACTTCCAGGGTTCCTCTGTTAATCCGTATTGCGTCTCTATACACCACCGAGTTACAACTAAAATCATCTGGTATTTTTGGCGACACACCTGTTGACAAAAACAGGCCATTTCTGCCAGTTTAGACAATATGGATTTTCTGCTTTGAACATTAGGATTTACAATATGTGCTAGAAACCCCAAACCTGCGATATTTGTCAGGGTATATCAATAATACTATCCATAAGACTTCAAAAATGGTTGAAAAAAAAAAAAAAACTGAATACTTCCAAAATATGGTACAATATTACTTCCTGGTTGGAACGACAACGTGATATTTCATGCACTTTCCAATATCCACTTGTTTGCGGTACAGGTAGTTTTAACCCCAGATTAAATATAAAAAGCATTATGGCGTTCATAAATTAAGGCATAACTAGTGTATCTCATGCCCACGTTATAGCTTATTTCTTTTCGGCAAGGCACGTATGGCAAAAGCGATTCTTACTTATCAGCTGACGGATAAAATAAGTTATTTATTCCTTTAAAAAAAAAGAAACGAGTAAGGCGTTAAAATGTACATGTCCGGCAGCGCCCCGGCATCTGAGTCCAAGACTTTAGAGATCTTTATGCTCAGCAACCAGAATGTTTATTATTCCAAACAAGCTTTTGAGAACTGGGGCAAACTCCAGAGGGTTCCGTCGCTGGTTCATAGGCAAGTCTGAGAAACGTCAGTATTTCTGAAGCAGCGCCACTTTAACAGTCTTCACTTCTGATATATGCGAGGATTTCTGAATGATGCAGCTTGTTGTGCCCTGCAGTTTATCTTTCCCTTGGGCAAGGTTCGTTAAGGCCATGGCTGCATTAATCTCCCTCCAGTACGTCTCATCTTTGCTGGCTCCTTCTTTATTAACTGCACTAGATTAAATGAAAAGGACACATATCCATTAGATTACTCATCATTTGATGCCACTTTATTTCAAGCCAGAGGGATATGTTGGAGAGCAGTGTAGCCAATTAATTTAGCAATTAAGAGGAAAAAAAAGTGTTCTCATTAAGATCTGTAATTAGATCTCGTCAGTTTCAGATGCATTACATTTGCATTTTTTATTGTCATAACAATAAGATAGAGACGATTCAATGAATGTTTATTTTTCTAAAAGCATCTAAATATCATTGCAAGAGAGGATACAGGTATAGGATTCTGTTATCCGGAAAACCGTTATCCAGAAAGGTCCAAATTACGGCAAGGCTGTCTCCCACAGACTCCATTTTATCTAAATAATTCCCATTTTTTCTCTGTAACTTTAAAACAGAACCTTGAACTGAGATATAATAATCCTTATTGGAAGCAAAACTAGCCTATTGGGTTTATTTAATGTTTAAATGATTTTGTAGCTGAGCATTCTGGATAACAGGTCCCAAACATTTACTGATAATTTTATCATTCTTCTGGTTGGTATTTTTTCGTGGCCTGTGCCTAAAAAGATGGGAAGAATTATTAAAACAAAGGTCAATATGCAATGGACCATGGCTGACAATAAAGAAATAATAAGTAACAGATGGATAATATTGGGAATAAACAGTTTCCTGAGGGTGGTGGATAGCTATTTTGCAAAGGGCTCATTTAGTCCTTAGACACATATGCGTTTTTTTGTTGCGTTCCACATTTTTTAAAGAGCTGACCACCTCGTAAATACATTACATTAGCGTATTGTGCCATTGCCTAAGCTTAAAAGCGCTAAATGTATTTATACAGTGTTCAGTTTTCTTTAAAAACCACCGCGAGGACCGCGCCGAAAACGAGCCTAAAATCCACATGTGTGTCTATGACCTTAACAATAGAGGGGCAGAAAAAATAGACACAAGCAGCCATTTTTTTTATTTTGCACTCTTCTCAACTGTCTATGGGTATAAGTCTGGAGCTCCAGAATGGAGGTGAATACATAGCCGACATTCAGCAGCACTGGATTCATGCATTTGTGTTATGCAAATCTATTTCATGCAACTGCAGAACCTATTCATTCAACTGTATCCGGCCATGCTAAATTGTATGGCAGTGTTTGATAGATTCCACTATTTACACCATTTCACCCCTTTCAGCGCACCATTATTTACAGGTACAATCAGCCATGTTTTTTTTGTTGCATTTGCACCCTGCTCTGCACCCTGTTGCAGGTCTGATCCTCCAAATTGGACTGCAGAAACCTGCATCCTCTCCTACTGAATACAACCCTGCCTTCAGTGCTGTACTCATGAGGGGCAAGCAGTAGATAGCACTGGTGCTACATGCGCCTACATGTGCCTGTGTGAGTACAGCCCCATTGAAAAAAACTGAATGCGTCTACTCCTGCTCTCCCCTGCGGCTGAACGCATAAAAACGGAACGCCGGGGAGGAGCGCAGCTTCAAACGCTCGTCTGTAAGAGCCCTTAAGCCGTACTGAGCAGAAGGAAGGAGCTTACTCACCTTTGGCATTTATTTGCTGCAGACTCCAACGTATCTGAAATGTAAAAAAAACAGGGACATCACTACATGGTTTGCATTCATAATCAGTTAATTATTGTGGCAACATTTGCGCCTGTGGAATGGAAAAAGAAAATATATATGAAAAAAAAATATATACTGTGTGTAGCCAAAGGGGTGAAAATATACAGTTTCAGCTCTTTGCAAGCCTTCATCAGGAACTTGTAGAACTATAATACTATAATAAGAGAATACTCCAACATATTTAGGTTTAAGGCCAGCTCTGTCTGGGATTCCTAAAGTGCTACTAACACGCTCCTATAATAGACAGGAATATTAAATAAAGGAGAATAGCATGATTCTTTTTTGAATATCCCCCTAAAGCTATATTCAGACTATGTAGGGCACAGATAGCACACACAGAGGTCAGTGATAGTCATACAGCTTATTAAGCATAAATCTCCAATTGTGGACGTTGTTGGGTGGCACAGTATAGAGCAGGGATCCCCAACCTTTTGAACCCGTGAGCAACATTCAGAAGAAAAAGGAGTTGGGGAGCAACACTAGAATGAAAAATGTTACTTGAGTGCCAAATAAGTGCTGTGATTGGCCCTTTGGTAGCCCCTATGTGGATTATCAACCTACATTGAGACTCTGTTTGTCAGTACACCTGGTTTTTATGAAACCAAAATGTGCCTCCAAGCCTGGAATTCAAAAATAATCATCTGCTTTGAGGCCACTGGGAGCAACATTCAAGGGGTTGGAGAGCAACATGTTGCTCACGAGCTACTGGTTGGGGATCACTGGTATAGAGAATACGAGTGTTAGTGATTTCTCCTGTCTCAATAGTACAGGCAGCTGTTTATTTTACAGAGTCAAACTGGCTGTAACTGTATGTATGTTAAGGCGCCTGCAGCACTGTACAGTACATAAAAGTACAATATATATATAAGTATACACGGGGAAGACAAATCACATAATGAATATACACAGAAATCAGGACAAAGAGCTTAAGTGCTATGTGATTAGAGACATAGTGGGAAGGAGGTCCCTGTCCTGTAGAGCTTACAGTCTAAGTGGATGGGAGGTTAACCTACAGGCACAAATTGGAGATGAAAAAGTGCACAAGGTAAGGCATAGTCAGTAGGGACAAGACTAGGCTAATATTCTAGTGCAAACACATTTGTTTAGTTACAGAACAGAACCTAATGAGACCAATGTACCTATGGCCTTGCACGGAACACTTGTGCCTATGGAACTGATGGTGCTGGTCACATTATGTGTCTTCTCCTGGACTGGGAATGTGGTGCAATGTGAGGGCAAAGGAATCCTGTAATGTCATAGGCAAGCAGCAAATACAGGGCTGTGCTGAATGCATGCAAACTAGGGGTTGTTCATCTTTATATTCATTTTTAGTATGATGTAGAGAGTGATATTCTGAGACAATTTGCAATTAGATGGGGCCAGTGACCCTTATTTGAAAGCTCAGAAGAAGAAGAAGAAGGCAAATAATTCAAAAACTTTAAAAAAGAAAAACTGAAGTTAAAATGTCGGTTAGAATGAGCCATTCTATAATATACTACAAGTTAACTTAAAGGTAAATTACCCTTTTAATGCCAGCCCCATATTAAGGTCCAGTGCAGTGGAGCAACTAGATTTCACTGGGCCCCACAGCAGATTATTTTCCAGGCCCCCAAGTTGACCAGTTTTACCAATGTTTATTTAAATTGTATATGAATTAGGACTTCATGAGGCCCTTATAACTCCTGGGCCTCTCTGCAGCCACAGGGCCTGCTTCCTCTATAGTTACGCCCCTGGTCCTGTGCATAAACAGTAAAGCAAGCCTGTCAGCTCTTGTACTGATTGCTGGCCCAAGGGTAGGGCTGAGGTCTGTTGACTAGAGTGCAGCTGACATTATGCATCGTGGACTTTGTTACATGTTCTGTGACCCTCCTTCCCTTACAGTTTTCTCTATGGTACATGTTTCTTGTCACTAAATAATATGAAAGTAAGATAAATGGGAGCTTCATTGGTCTTATTGGCAGGGCCAGAACTAGGGATAGGCAGATGAGGCACCTGCCTAGGGCGCAATGGAAAGCGGCAATGGGCAGGTACCTGATTTCTGCCTACCCCTAGTCTATATTCGCTGCTCTCCCCTCCAGTGCTCTCCCGTCTGCCTTCCTCCCCTCCAGTGCTCTCCCGTCTGCCTCCCTCCCCTCTGACGCTCTCCCCTCCAGTGCTCTCCCGCCTGCCTCCCTCCCCTCTGACGCTCTCCCTTCCAGTGCTCTCCCGTCTGCTCTCCCCTCCCTTCTGGCGTTTGCATGCTCTCACAGAGATCGGGGGGCTGCGCTAGCACGGCGTGGAAGTGCGGTGGCTGTGCCTGGTCGGTTGGCCCAGCGCTACTTATTGGACCTTTTTTTTAGCCATTTTTTTTCACTAGTAATTGTCAGAAAATCTTGAATTTTTTCAAAAAATAATTTTTTTGAGGTTTTTGAAATTTATATCTAAAAATATATGTATTACATGGCATCTGTGCTGTTAGAGAAAATGGGTTTATTTGTGGTTTTAAATGTTGGGGCCTCTAAAAGTCAGGTTTGTGTATTTCAGAGCAGTGTATGGAATGAATGTACTGAGATGTGAGTGTATAACAGTGTGAGTGGGATCATTCTCTGCCTGGGACCCGTTAATCCCCCCTCCACCCCCAGCTGCTCCGGCAAGTAGGGAGCCACCAAGCTGAGCAGGAGATACAAGCTATCAGTATGACGGCTCATTGTACAGAAATCCTCACGGGAGGAATTAAACATGGCTGTAAACATCAGTGCCAAATTTTTCCACGGTTTCATAAATCCACCTCTATGTACGTGTCGGAAACACCGATGACTGAGTGCTGCTGTTCAGGTTATGATTTATAGGAATTACATGGTGTTATGTGCTGAACAGCCTTATTAATTTTTCTGGCACCTGGAAGACATGCATACCTCGAGGTGTACGTGAAAATCAGCTCCATTGCTGCAATGCCCTCCCCCCTGCGAGGAAGTGACAGGGCCCAGCAAACCATGAAAGCTGTTCATTGAACTTTAATGGGTACAGGTATGGGACCTATTACCCAGAATGCTCGGGACCTGAGGTTTTCCGGATAAAAAATCTTTCCGTAATTTGGATCTTTATATCTTAAGGGGGGTAGTTCACCTTTGAGTTTTCTTTTAGAACAGGTATGGGACCTGTTACCCAAAATACTTGGGACCTGGGGTTTTCTGGATAATTAAGGTAATTAAGGGGTTTTCTAGATAAAAGATCTTTCCATAATTTGGATCTTCATACTGTAAGTCTATAAAAAAAATCATGTAAACATTAAATAAACCCAATAGGATGGTTTTGTCTCCAATAAGGATTAATTATATCTTAGTTCGGATCAAGTACAATGTTATTATTACAGAGGAAAAAGGAAATACTTTTTAAAAATGTTGATTATTTGGATAAAATGGAGCCTATGGGAGACAGCCTTTCAGTAATTTGGATCTTTCTGGATACTAGGTTTCCGAATACCATACTTGTACTATATTGTAAAATATAAGGATATTATAAGTTACCAATATATAAAAGCACAGGGCTGAAGACAGAGTGCCTTTGTACAGGTCATGGAACTCAGAGGTTTCTTCTAATATCCTCATATTTTCCAACAAGGGGTACTTTATTTATTATAATACACAAGTTTGGATGAGTCATGTGACAAAAATGACATCACTACTCACCGTTTATAACTGATGACATCACTACGCACCGTTTATAAGGATATAATTTACAAGATATTCATGTTTTTTTTTTGTATAAATAAATAAATAAATAAATAAATATATATATATATATATATATATATATATATATATATATATATACTAACATAGTACTACAGATTCAGATTTTGTATGCCATTCCTTTGTCTTCATTACAAAATGTTATTTTATCACTGAATACAATTTATTGCTCTTTATTAATGGTTTTAGTATACATAAACAATTGCTGTAATAATACCATATGGAGGTGGGGGGGGGGGATATAGAAATGGGAGGAGATGCCAAAGGACAGAAACATAAGAAAAAAAGGGAAATTCTAGAACATATCTATGGAATTCAAGGTAATTTATAACCAAGATAAACATCTGCTTTAGTCTGATTCTTTATTCTGCTGGATTAGGAGAGGTAGCCTGATTATTAGCACTAATAAATATTGTATTTGTTTCTGTTTCCCGTCACATGGAAATGTTTGAGCTGAAGGAACATATCAATCCATCAGATGTATTTGCATAGTGTAAGTCATGCGCCTGGATCAGCAGCACACTAGGAATCCTGTGCTAAGGGCTAATAAAGAACACATGGAGCAGCGTCTAATCAAAACAAGGAGCCAGAAATGGACTCGGCCACAAAATGATGGCGACAAAATGTGCCCGAGGGTCAATTACTGACACTGCCCAGCGAAGGCACGAGACCGCAATACTGGCATCTCATTGGAATGCTGCGCTCAGTCTGCCATGTCGGCAGTTCTTCAGATCACCATTTCTGGGCAGAAGATGGCACGGGGTACAACTAATTCTGCAATAATATTTGCTCAGTCCAGAAGGCAAATACAGCAGCTGTTGATAGGGTATTTATGATAGGAGAAACGTTCTTGGAAAGTATCGGTTTTAAACAGGAGCAACGGTTACCACAGCAAAAATAAACACATCATAAGTTAATGAAATTAACAAGTATGTATCTGGCATCAAACGCCGCCAAAAGAATCAAAACATAAGTTAATAAAAATGATGAAAATTGTTATTTTGCAGCAGTATTTTTCCAGTGAGGTTAAAGGAGAACTCTGCCCGACGGCTGTTTTTGCCTATGAACTTTCCAATGCTCAGTTATTAAAGCATTTAAATAATTATTTGTAAATGTAATTGCTATTGAAAGCAGCGGCGGCGGCATGGATGTCTGGATTCTCTGCACTCCTGGCTATGACTCCTAAAACAATGTAGCAGAAGCCAGCCGATTAACAGAGCCGGAGAAACAGAAACACATTCTGTATTCGTTTGCACTGACATTTGCAAATAAGCTTTAAGAGCCATTAATAAATGCTAATAATGTCAATTGGAAAGCTGCTTTCGTGCATTGTTTTCTGTGGAGTTTTATTCAAATAATACTATTAATTTCAAATCACCTCTTAAAAGAAAAAGCAGATGTGTACTGTACTGTAATTTTGCTGTTTTCCTCCAAAAAAGATTCTTGGTACAAATATAGTAAAAACACAATTTAACGTCCCCTGAAGTTGTCCCTTATTTTGCACTGTTCTTTTATGGCCCCTCCAATATATTAGGCACGATGGACCTCCTTGATTTTACACCATTTTTTCTGGTCCCCTGAAAATTGTAAAATGGGAGTTCTACTGTATACTGTATACAGTATATGTATACAGTACATATATGTACTAATTATATATGTTGCTAATTATGGGGTGCCGTTTGTCCCAAATACATTCTGTATACAAAACTATCCCTAATACACACAATGAATGTCTCTCATGTTATATAAGAATTTGTGACCATACACAGAGAAAAAAAATATACAAAAGACCTATTTCTATTAAAGAATGAAAACAAAATCTGGTTAGTGCACAAAAGGATGTCATTATATCACAAACACCATTCTGTACAGTTTAACAAGCAATCTGTCTCACAAATGTATAACCTCCATGTAACGGACACACTTATGTGCAAAGTTACTTACAGAATGAATTATGTAAAAGCAAAGTTGGACATAATATATAATAGTGTAACTAACTAGTGCTTGTCAAGCTAGATTTGAATGACAAAATAGAAATCTGTGACAGAAAGCAAGATTTTATAGCACAGGATTCATTCTTTCCACAAAATGACAGTTTTGTTCACAAAACAGATAAAATAACCATTCTGTGAAGCAACACTGTCAGTCACATTCCTGAACCAATAAGAACAAAGCTTATTGCCATATACAAACAAGATGAGAAGTGGCCAGCTCTGCTCCACATGGCTAAGGCAAAGTATCTGACCTGCTATAGAGTGTGCGCTCTAATGTCCCCTCTGCTGCATAGTAATAAACATGAACAAACCTTTCCTAAAAGAGCTGCTGTTAAACACTACAGGTTCATAAATGGAAGTTTTTACAAACGGCTGAGAAATATAATGCTGTACTTATAATGATTGTAGAAAATAAAAGTATGCAAAACATAAATATGATCATTTTAGGTGATATGGCTATTCTTATTGTAGTAACCTGCTTGTGTGGCCATTTTGGTTAAGGGCATTCCTGCTGTTTTGCCATTATCTTATGACTCACTCCTGTTCCTCTTCCTGTCTAAACTGAGAGCAATAATGGGACAGGCCACACCCACCTGCCATCTTCTATTAAATGTACCAGAAGTTACTGTGCTTGTCTGGCTGCTTTGCCTGACTCTCAGAGTCAGTTATAAGTTTTGTATATGATAGTTAGACTCCAATGTCTCCTCTTAGCTGTAATCTTGCACCAATTAGCTTGTAGTAGTCTCTTAATAATGTGCTTACCTATAGTTTAACTACTACATAATAGCTTTAGCCAGAGACTTGGGACTGATCATGTGCACACATACCTCCCAACTGTCCCTTTTTCAGAGGGACAGTACCTCTTTTGACAGCTCAACCTGAGGTCCCTCATTTGTACTGGAAAGTCCCTCTTTTCTCTGCACTGAACAGCCAGAAAAAGAAACAAAATTTCTAACTTACAAGAAGTCATCTGTATTGTATTTCAATGTGGTAAACAAATTACTCACCACGTAAGGGAAGTGGCCCAGGTGCACTGCCCTGAGCCCTCAGCATAGGGGGCGGACAAACCGAAATGTAAAAAGGAGCAGGCACTCAATGTATGCAGACTTCCAGCAGGCACCAATTCAAATTGTAAAGATCTTTATTGTGTCCAAAATTTCTAACTTAATTGGCTTTTGGCAGAGAGGCCAGTAGAGCTAACAGGTGCAACTAAGATACTTTGTAACAATTTTGAGATAAAAAATAAGTAATTTTAACAGTTTAGATAAGGAGAAATATTTTCAAACTTTTATAACCTGCCAAACTTTGTAAAATGAACATGGTAATTATGGGGTGTGGCCACAAAAATGGGTGTGGTCAAAAAAAATTGCCGCGCTACATGACAAAAATTTTTTTGTCCCTCTTTTTACTTATTACCAAAATGTTGGGAGGTATGACCACGCATTCTGTATAGTATGATGTGTAGGTTATATGAGCAGCCACTCCCGAGTACTGTGTGTAAACAAAAGGGGGTCATTTAGGCAGGGGCAATTTTAGGGGATCATAATCTATTTATATAGAAGCAAGAAGCTATACAATGCTTTATATTTATTTATAACAAAAGACTCTAATGATGCCGTCCCCTTACCTGCCCAGTGCTTAACCCTTTCACATCAGAGTGGGTCAAGGGGGGCACAACACTAGAGCAGAGAGCACAACTGCGCCCATGTCACATGCATGTCCAGGGCCGCCAGCAGGGGGGGACAAGTGTTCCAGGCCTGAAGGGGGGCCCATAAGTGCTGCATTTTTCAAAGAGCCGGGTCCCCTTTAAGAGCGCCCAAGCCGTGCGGCCATTGCACATATTACCGAATGCGGAAGTGCCGAAAAGACGAAGCTGAAGTCCCGAAGCGGTGAAAAGACCCGAATTCACGAAAGGAGGTGAAGTTGAAGTCCTGAAGCCTTTTGTTTACACACAATACTCAGGAGTGGATGTTCATATAACCTACACATCATACTATACACAATGTGCGATGCACATGATCAGTCCCAAGTTGCTGGCTAAATCTATTATGTAGTAGTTGAACTATAGCTAAGCACATTATTAAGAGACTACTACAAGCTAATTGGTGCAAGATTACAGCTAGGAGGAGACATTGGAGTCTAACTATCATATACAAAACTTATAACTGACTCTAAGAGGCAGGCAAAGCAGCCAGACAAGCACAGTAACTTCTGGTACATTTAATAGAAGATGGCAGGTGGGTGTGGCCTGTCCCATCATTGCTCTCAGCTTAGACAGGAAGAGGAACAGGAGTGAGTCATAAAATAATGGCAAAACAGCAGGAATGCCCTTAACCAAAATGGCCACACAAACAGGTTACTACAATAAGAATAGCCATATCACTTAAAATGATCATATTTATGTTTTGCATACTTTTCTTTCTCTACAATCATTATAAGTGCAGCATTATATTTCTCAGCCATTTGTAAAAACTTCCATTTATGAACCTGTAGTGTTTAACAGCAGCTCTTTTAGGAAAGGTTTGTTCATGTTTATTACTATGCAGCACAGGGGACATTAGAGGGCGCCCTCTATAGCAGGTCAGATACTTTGCCTTAGCCATGTGGAGCAGAGCTGGCCACTTCTTATCTTGTTTGTATATGGCAATAAGCTTTGTTCTTATTGGTTCAGGAATGTGACTGACAGTGTTGCTTCACAGAATGGTTATTTTATCTGTTTTGTGAAACAAAACTGTCATTTTGTGGAAAGAATGAATCCTGTGCTATAAAATCTTGCTCCTGTCACAGATATCTATTTTTTCATTCAAATCTAGCTTGACAAGCACTAGTTAGTTACACTATTATATATTATGTCCAACTTTGTTTTTACATAATTCATTCTGTAAGTAACTTTGCACATAAGTGTGTCCGTTACATGGAGGTTATACATTTGTGAGACAGATTGCTTGTTAAACTGTACAGAATGGAGTTTGTGATATAATGACATCCTTTTGTGCACTAACCAGATTTTGTTTTCATTCTTTAATAGAAATAAGTCTTTTGTATATTATATTTATCTGTGTATGGTCATAAATACTTATATACCACGAGAGACATTCATTCTGTGTATTAGAGATAGTTTTGTATACAGAATGTATTTGGGACAAACGGCACCCCATAGCTAATTAGAATTCATGTTTTTTTTGACTCTGGAAATTTAATGGACTTTACTTGAATTAATTGAATTACAGACATTTCAATTACATTTCTAGAATGCATTATAACTGCTGGTGACTACAATAATGGTACAGGTATGGGATCCATTATATGGAAACCCGTTATCCAAAAACTTCCACATTACAGACAGGCCATCTCCCATAGACTCCATTTCATTCATATTATCCAAATGTTTTAAAATAATTTCCTATTTCTCTGTAATAATAAAACAGTACCTTGTACTTAATCCAACTAAGATATAATTCAACCTTATTGGAAGCAAAACCTATTGGGTTTATTTAAAATTTAGATGATTTTCTAGTAGTCTTGAGGTAAGAAGATCCAAGTTACAGAAAGATCCATTATCCGGAAAACCCCAGCTCCCAAGCATTCTGGATAACAGGTCCCATACCTGTACCTGCAGATACTTCAATCTGGGGAATAATCACCTCCTGTACCTTGATCACTATTTTTTTTACGCATAGAAGAGCTTAGTATAGGAAGATCTTGCTAATATATATAAAATATATTTTTCGAAATTGGAATTATTGTGGCTTAATATAAACACCAATAAAAATGATTGAAAAAGAAAGAAGAAGTTAATGATAGGAAACCTGAATGGATGTCTGGGATAGGTCAGATGGAACGACATATTATTGCTATGTAGCCTGCCCTGGTGTGTTGGGTTATAGTTCCAATGCCTAATGGTTAAAAACCTAAGACATGCTCTTTTCTCATTGGTTGCAGTCATATTTGTCACAGCTGTATGAATAAAAAGCATCCCAAGCTTTATACATAATTAATACTGAGTTAACCATAAATAATGAGATATAACAACGTTCTGGTACAGATATGGGACTTATTATCCAGAATATTGGGGACCTGGGATTTTCCGTAATATGGATCTTCATACCTTAAGTCTACGAGAAAATCATGCAAACATTAAATAAACCCAATAGGCTGGTTTTGCTTCTAATAAGAATTCATTTTATATAAATAAATATATATATATAGTTTTTTTGCTAGAATATAAGAAATATTTAAGTACATGTTTAGGATCTTGTATCCAGAATGCTTGGGACCTGGGATTTTCTGGATAAGGGGTGTTTCCTTAATTTGAATCACCATACCTTAAATCTGCTAAATCTAATATGGACAAGCTACTGTTTCATTATTACAGAGAAAAGGGGAAATCATTTTTAAAAATTTGGATAAAATGGAGTCTATGGGAGACAGCCTTCCTGTAATTTGGATCTTTCTGGATAACAGATTTCATACCTGTACTTTGTTAGCCCCCTTTGGCCTTAATAACTGCAATCAATCAGCGACAAGAAGTTTTGGGTGTTTGGAAAACTCATCCACCCCAATCCCGTTCTCCAGCTTATTGACCTGTGTATGAGAACACAACAACCACCTCCCCAAATAATATCAAGTCAATTGTATGTTGTTATACGATTGTTGGTCTGAACATCTAATATGAAAATCAGCCTGCTGGTTTGGCTACCTAATAAAGTTGTCTCTTAACATATCATTACAGGGGCATTCATTTATTGGCAGCTGACACTGAGAGCATGGGGCCAAGGCATTTTCCTATGGTTTTGGTGGCCCTGACATGATTTTGCTATGATGTGACAAATTGTTTAAGCAACTAAAGTGCATGCTAGTCCATGTTGGACCACAAACATGCTGAAACTAAGGATTTTTCCACTGTTATGCTAAAAATTCTATAAAATTCAAATGTTCTGTGAAATCTGTACATTTGCAAATAATGAGACCATATATTTTTAGTTTGTTTAAGCAGTTTGTGGTTATAATTGTAGTGTTCTACTAAATAGACTTTTTCTTGCTCAATAGTAACTGCAAGGAAATATGCAAATTAAAATGAAATATCTGTGCTCAGATCATTATCCGCCGGTGCCTCGCAGCCCCAAATTGTCTTACTGGTGCATATTTGTTCCTTGTACCTCTATTGTTGCTGAGATGGAGAAACAAATCACTTCAAGAACATACAATTAAGACAATGTGTCCCTTACATGCTCGCAGCATCACAAAGCCAGCGAAACACATTCGTCAGCAACACTAGTTAAACAATAAACTTTCCCTTTCATTGGAAGCAGATTGTAATGTGCGAAGCCATCTCCAAGGTCAGCGGCTATTGGCAGGGCTCTAACACCCAGCGCTTTAGCTTGTGTTCAGTCTTATGTTTGTTTAGATAGAACTTGACAAAATCTGCCTCTAATTACATTCTGCCGTCATGTGTGAACATATGAATATGTATTACATTAGCCAACAACACAAACGGCTCTAACGAGGCTGGGTTCTTTAACTGATGATACTCAAATGTCTATAGGCAAGTTTATCCACTGTGGCTCTCTAATAGAATTCCTGGCAATGCAGGAAGCTAGTGTCTTCATTTGAAGGCAAAAAAAAATTAAAGGATAAGCAAACCCTAATGTAATTTTAAAGGACATGTAAAGCCCACATTTTCCTACCATGTATATAGGTTGGGCATATTTTCCGCACCCAAGTCACATCATTTGTACTGCTTATACCCCCTCCATTTGCCAGCACCATCACAAATAGCAGCTTTCACCCGTCGGCCATTTTCCCTCTGAAACATCATCAGTAACATTGACATCTGCAAACAGGACATGTACAGTATGCTGTAAAGTTCAGGCAATGCAGAATGCAGGTTTACACAGGCACAACATACTTTGATAAAAAGTTCTGCTGGGGTTGAGCACTGTAATTGTAATTGTTGAGCTGAGCTCAGGAGAGGTGGTTAGGAAAATAGGATCAAACAGCTAGAGTTTCGATGGGAACCAGCAATGTTTTCCCTTCATTGAGTGGAGGGTGTGTTTAGTATTCTGAGCTAAAAAGAACTGAGCGTGCTCATGAGCTTACAACCAATGTAAATTCCTAAGGGAGGAGGCAGAGTGGGTTAGAGGAGGAAAAGGAATTATAAGTGATTATGGGGTTTGCTGCAGCCTTACTGTTAACTTTTTGACAACCAGAATGGCAGGTATCTAACGATTTCAAAGAGGCTGCTCTCTGATTACATTTTTGTGTGTGTGTGTAGGGGGGGTATTTACATGTTCTTTAATTGCCATTATATTTCAATAAGTATGCACCAAATCAACTATGTGGGAATTCGGCGAATCCCAAATCTTTTGTGAAAGATACGGCCGAATACTGAATAGATTCCAAGTCCTAATTTACATATGTAAATTATAGATTGGAAGGGTGAAAGAGAATTATACATGGAGCGCATAGTTAAAAACATTTTTACTTCCTTGTTTGTGTAATGAAAATTCACGTGATTTTAAGGATTCAGATCTGGTTCAGGCAGGCACTTGGATCAACCAAATCTGAACCTTGCTGAAAAAGGGCGAACCCTGGCCCAAAAACACGGACCTAATGCTAGATTCGGTGCATCCCTATATTTCACCCAGCCCACTCCAGAACCACATTATTTTTGCTTTAAAAAAGTTACCAACTCCTTTATTATAGGCAGAAAATGCAGAGATCAGCAGCTCCATCTTGGATTTATTGTTTCAGTAATTGAAGTAACAAGTTAATAACGCTACAGATCTCTGTTTCTTTTACAAGAGTCAAGTCACTATAGTGCTAATTTAAGTCCAAACTTTTCTTGCCATTCAAACAACATTTTCTCTTATTGTTAAGGCATCCTAACAAGTAACATAACCTCACGTAGGAAATTCTGACAATAATCAGGGTAAATTCAGTCCAGGAACAAGAGACTTCAAAGCCAATGCCTGAGCCAAAGATCTTCAGCAAGCTTCTGATAAATCTTCTTCTGCCAAGTAGATAAGATAAATGCTGGAAAATGATCTCCCCCAGCATGATCCACTATGATACTGGGACTGTCATCCAAAGAAAACAGAGTGTTCCGATGTTACAAAGAACAAAGCAACCCCACCATGACCCTGAACAAAAGAATCAGACTCTAAACCAGTGATCCCCAACCAGTAGCTCGTGAGCAACATGTTGCTCTCCAAGCCCTTGGATGTTGCTCCCAGTGGCCTCAAAGCAGGTGCTTATTTTTGAATTCCAGACTTGGAGGCACGTTTTGATTGCATAAAATCCATATGTAGTGCCAAACAGAGTCTCAATGTAGGTTGACAGTCCACATTGGTGCTACCAAAGGCCAATCAAAGCCCTTATTTGGCACCCCAGGAACATTTTTCATGCTTCTGTTGCTCCCCAACTCTTTTTACATCTGAATGTTGCTCACGGGTGAAAAAGGTTGGGGACCCCTGCTCTAAACTGTTATTATAAGAAATGCCCATTCACCAAATAACCTTAGGGCAGAGACATGCAGTCAGATTCGAGGAGATTAGTCGCCCGGTGACACATCTCCTCTTCTTCAGGCGTCTAATCTCCCTGAATTGCCTCCCCTGCTTTTCAATAGCAGCAATGATCCAGGACTTCAAACTTGTCACAGGGAGTCACCATCTTGGAAAGTGTCTGTGACACTCACATGCTCAGTGGGCTCTGAGCAGCTGTTGAGAAGCTTAGGGGTCGTCACTAATTATCCAGCAGAAAATGAGGTTGGTCTGTAATATAAGCTGATGCTACAGGGCTGATTATTAAATTCTGATGCTAATTGCACTGGTTTCTGAGCTGCCATGTAGTAATTATCTGTATTAATTACTAATCAGCCTTCTATTGTGACATTTCTATTCTATGTGTACTGTATATTGTGAGTGGGTCCCTAAGTTCAGTAAGTGACAGCAGATATTTACTGCTAAAAGGCTGTGGTTGCCTTGGGCTGGTACAAAAGCCCAAAATATAATTTACATAATTTCTAGCTACTTCTTTAGCTAGGCTTTAGCTCTCCTTTAAGCAAAGAATTCTAATTTTTCAAAATGATTTACATTTGTCTCTGTAATAATAAAACAGTAGCTTGTACTTGATGGTAACTGAGTTGCATGAATTCATATTGGATTTATCAGATTTAAGGTATGGTGATTCAAATTATGGAGAGACCACCAGAAACCCCAGGTCCCAATCATTCTGGATAAAAGATTCTATACCCATGGGAAAAGCTGTTCAAGCTGTTCTGCAAACCCTATCATGCACACTATGTATTTAATATTTTCCCCCAGAATTCCAGTGTTATAACATACCTTCATAAATACCATATCTATTTTAAAAAAATTGGCAGGTTATGGAAAGTTTGAACACACTTCTGGGGGGGGGTTAGGGTCATGTTTTATATGTTATTACAGGTTTCTTTAATCAAAAAGAAATCTATCTCCAATATACTTTAATTAAAAAATGTGTACCGTTTTTACAAGAAACCTGACTGTATGCAGTAAAATTCTCCCTTCATTTACTGCTGTGGATAGGAATTGTCAGACGGTCCCTAACTGCTGAGCAGGGAAACAATCATACTTATGAACAGCAGGGGGAGCCCCCCGTCTTACTTCCCAGCCATGCAGAACTCAAGCAGCTTTGTTTATGACGATCCCTAAGCAGCCCAGACCACACTGAGCATGTGCACAGTCTTAGTCTTGCAAAGATGTTTAACAAAGTTATAAGATGGTGACCCCCTGTAGCCAACTTTGAAAGCATAAATTATTTGTTTGATTAGGCTTGTGGTGCAGTAAGTTCATGTTTATATTTAGTATACAAAATACAGCATTTCTAGCCTTATGCTATTTTAGAGTTTACATGCCATTAATTAAGTTATAGAAACTTTGTATTTTTTTTCAGGCATCAGTGCAGGAGATCAAAGAGAAACTCCTGACATTTCATTAAAAAAACGGGACTGGGTGCTGAGCTGTCAATATCGGGACTGTCCCGTGAAAAACGGGACAGTTGGGAGGTATGTAAAAGTAGGCACCCACTGAGTATTGTGCTCAGTTTAGCACTAAATAGCATTCATTTGGGTAAATAGCACACAAGTTGAGTTAGCATTTCGAGTCAACACATGTGTGAAATGCATTGATAACTGCTATGATGGCTATTGCTACCACCAAGTAGCTTGAAGCAAAAACATTCATGAAGGTCATGCAAATAAAAGTGCATAGTAAAGAATTTCTACTGGGCAAAGAGTTTCTTCTACTGAAATGCTGGAAAAAATACTGGTGAATTTATACTGAAATGCTGAAGAAAATGTACTCATTTGGGTAAAGAGACAGCCAAATATAAACTCCAAGCTCCAAAATTCTTCTTTCCAGGCTGCAGCATGTGCCGGCGTAAGCAGCGTTCTTGTTTGTGAACAGCAGTTTCTGGTCCCAGGTTATGTTTATCTCATTTTGTTCATCATACACCATAGTTAATAACAGCAGAGATGTTCTACAGTTTCAAATAATCATTCCTTAATTTGTTGCAGTTGGACAAAGAGCTTCAATTTGGACATTTTTGGGAAATATCTATGCCAATCTTAAAGTCTTTTTTTTTTCATCCATGCCAATCCTAAAAGTCGAAATTGCTACAAACCATCCCTCCTACACTTACACATCTTTTCTACATCTGGCCTGCTGGCATTTTATTTTGGCACAAAGGATCCAATCAGCAAAACTGAAAATAGTCCTTTGTGCGCTAGAGACATTCCATTTTATTTTATTCAGCATTGCTGTTCTGGGTATATAGAAACCAGCCGTTACTGCACAGTACACTCGTTTAAAAGAGTTATCCGTTATTAACTGCGTCTCATTAGCAACGTTTGACCTGGCAGAATTTTCGGCCAATCCTTGGAACAGGCAGGGTCCTTTTTTATAGTTTCCTTACTTAGCCTGTGCTTCAAATTTCTGAAAGCATCTCGTTAATGGAGCTTGAACATCATTTGTAATTATGGTTGATCCTTCCATTTATTTTCCCTTACAGTGGAATTATAACGGTGCTCAATTACATTGAAGGCTATTGGCACCTACCCTCCAGTTCTAGAACAAAATACACATTTTGCCAGTTCAGAAATTTTGCTTTGCATGAGTAAAATTTGAGGCCCTGACATTCCTCTATAAAGTTCCTTAACATGCACCAATTCCCCAACTGATCCAAACAGAGTGAAGGTGTCCACAGCCTAGAACTCAGCTTGATGAGGACGATACAGGGTTTCAGCTATCATTCATGGACATTCATTGTCTGGATATTTGCCTTTTACTGTATATAGTAAAGGGGTTGGACACCGTTGAGTTCACTTTTAGAGAGTGATATTCTGAGACAACTGCAATTGGTGTTCATTTTTTATTATGTGTGTTTTTTGAGTTATTTAGCTTTTTATTCAGCAGCTCTCCAGTTTGCAAATTGGTTGCTAGGTTACAAATTATCCTAGCAACCATGCATTGCTATGAATAAGAGACTGGAATATAAATAGGAAAGGCCGAAATATTAAAAGTAGCGATAACTATACATTTGTAGCTTTACAGAGCATTTGTTTTTTAGAAGGGGTCAGTAAATCCTGGAAACAGTCAGGAGAGGAAGGCAAATAAATGTTAAAAAAATGAATAATGAAGACCAACTGAAAAGTTGCTTAGAATTGACCATTCTATAACATACTAAAAGTTAACTTAAAGGTGAACCACCCCTTTAACAGGAGCTGCAACACTGCACAGGCATCAAGTACTGAGTGGGTACTGGCACCTATAGCTCACCCTTCATTATAGTGGGGGACTAGCCGTGGCTGTGAGTGCCAGATGCACTGATAATGGCTCCATCTGTAGATGCTGTTGTTGCTGATGTTTATAGAGATCTCCTCTGCATTTAAAGGGCAGAAAAGGCTAAATACATTGGGGGTCCCAATTTGTTAGGCAACCCCACATGACATACCCAGGACCTGGGACTAGTGCTCCTCCTCTCTAGAAATGCCTTGCTAGGCCAGCAGACAAACAGTACAGAAACATAACAATTCTCCTAACAAATTGGAAACACCCTATGAATTTTCATTTCATGGTCCTTTAAATTATCTTCCTGCTTAAATAAATGGGAGGCAAGCCATACTTACGAACGTCTCATATTTTCCTTTAAATGAGGATCAGCCAACCCATATCTGTTCTCTACTGGCCGAACAGCCCTGCAATTCTCAGGACATCCCTTGATGAATAGAAACATTGATGCAATAAGCAAATCCAAGTTTGAATTCATCGGTAAAACAAAAAACAAAACAAAAAACAGCCTATCCAGATTCCCAATAAAAACATCCACTGGCACTTCTTTGTGGTAACTGGCAATGTCTTCTTATTTAGCACTGCAATTGCTTTGTTCCAGAACTAGTCATTTGCCTCTTTAGAATAATAAAAGGAGGCAATAAATCACTATCCTCAATTTTCCAGTAGAAGGTCTGTCACTGTCTCGCGGAATTGGCGAGCCGGTCCTCTCACCCAGCCGTGTGTAATTCAAGGCATCTAAATATAGAAGTGGAAGTGAGGATACTCTCCCTACACAGAACCCAAAGTGCTTTATTCTGGAATACTTTAGGGAGATGAAAGGAAGAAATGTAAGCGACATCACGATTATATCCCTTTTCAAGAATGGTGTAAAGCTCACCAAATAATCCCCCGTCCATTAGGCTTCATATTATAATGAATTTTCTTTAATGAACCTGTCATATATATTGTAGCACGGTCTTAATTTCTTTTCCACTGCATATAAACCCAGCGGCAGGTGTATTCTGCGAGTCTGAATAATTAGAACAAGAAAGGCTGTGCCATTATGAAAATCCCCTGGCACCTAAATAAATTCCTCTATTTAACCACTTTAAAATGTGTGCTGGGATCATGCAACTATGAAACTATTATAAACCTTTCTTTGCCATACACAAACTTATATACAGTATATAGCTCGGTATTCCATACTAAATGTGGACAGTAAACAATGAACAAAGTAAAACGGCTGCATGTTGCTGCTTTCTAAGGAAAAAAAGGTCTAATATTTTATTTGTAGAAATTTAGCGACACAATTGTGCGATGAACTAGGAAAATCAAAAGACAGATTCCTAGTAATTCAAGAAAACAACTTATTTCTTGAGCTATCTTCTGACTAGAATATATTTCTAATTAGGGCTTACTCCTGAGTAGAGCCTTCTTTGGACAAGGGCATATTCCTGATGGCAACCATCTCCTTGATATAACCTTCTTCTGAGTAAAGCATACTCCTGACTAGAGTGTTCTCTTGACAACAGCATACTCCTAACTAGAACCTTCATCTGGCTGGAGTCTTCTGATGACTACAGCATACACCTAGAGCCTCCTGAAGGCTAGAGTATATTGCTGTCTAGAACCTCTCCTAAATAGATCCTTCTCCTGACTACAGCATATACCTAGAGCCTCCTGAAGGCTAGAATATATTGCTGTATAGAACCTCTCCTAAATAGATCATTCTCCTGACTACAGCATACTCCTAGATCAGTGATCTCCAACCAGTGGCTAGTGAGCAACATGGTGCTCACCAACAGGCCCGGACTGGCAATCTGTGGGTTCTGGCAAATACCAGAGGGGCTGCTGTATGGTTCCATAGAAAGGTACCATATAGTCGGCTGGTAGGGGGCTATTTGGGCTGGTTGGGGGATGTTTGGGCCTCTGTGTACTTGGAATGGCAGGGCCTATTTTGACTGGCAAACAGAGCCTCCTATAAGCTGCCAGTCCACATGAAGACTACCGACAGTTGATTGATGTCTAAAACCTCTTCTAAATAGATCCTTCTCAAGACTATAGCATACTACTAGAGCCTCGTGAAGGCTAGAGTGTACTCCTGTCTAGTGTCTCTCCTAAGGAGATCCTTCTCCTGACTAAAGCCATCTCCTGATCAAAACCCTCGGGTACAGCCTTCTCCTTACTAGAGCAAAGTGATAAGAAGAGCCTTCTCCTGACTATATTCTTCTTCCAATTAGATGCGTCTCCTGAATAAAGCCTTATCATAACTAGAGTCTTATCAACACTAGAACCTTTTCCTAACTAGAGCAAAGTGATAAGAGTAGCCTTCTCCTGACTATATCCTTCTTCCAATTAGGGACTTCTCCTAAATAAAGTCTTAACATGACTAAAGTCTTAGCAACACTTAACTTAAACCATCTCCTGACTAAGAGCCTCCCTAGGAAAAGGACCTGTGCTGACCTGCTGCTCAATGATCAGTACAGGTATGGGACCTGTTATCCAGAATGCTCAGGACCTGGGGTTTTATGGATCATGGATCTTTCCGTAATTTGGGTCTTCATGCCTTTAGTCTACTAGAAATTAATTTAAACATTAAATAAACCCAATAGGCTGTTTTGCTTCCAATAAGGATTAATTATATCTTAGTTGGGATCAAGTACAAGCTACTGTTTTATTATAACAGAGAAAAAGGAAATCATTTTTAAAAATTTGGATTATTTGGATAAAATGGAGACTATGGGAGACAGCCATTCCGTAATCCAGAGCTTTCTGGATATCAGGTGTCCGGATAAGGGATCCTATACCTGTACTGACTTTGGGAGGAGGGACAACAGTCCCCTGTCTGGTCTGATGTATACAGGAGCCCTGACTGCTGCAAAATGGACAAGCTTCTTTTAAAGGAACTGGGTTTGAATAAACCGAGACAGTATTTGAGAATATAGGGGCTTAAACATTCAGGCATATGGGGCCCCAAAAATTTATTTATGATGTTAAATACAATCAGACACAGCAGGCTTTGCATAAGGCTAGTTTTGTTTGGACTGTAAAAAAACACCGCTAGATTGAGACAAGTGATGCTGCCAAGCCCAGTTAAACCAGCAGATGATGTGTAGGTAGGTATATGTGTGTGTCAGTAAATAGAAAATCTGAATCCAATGAATGTAAGGAGGCTGAATTTATGTTGAACTGTTAATTCATGTGTTGCTTACTAAGTGTGAAACTGTCGCACAAATCTGGACTGATGAAAGGGGTGCTGTGCGGCCTAGATAACACAGCAAATATAGTGTTCACTGGGCCACGGAGGAAGAAAATTGGATATATTGCAAAAGAATGAACTTTTTGTGAAAGTGAAAACATATTTGAGCTAAACAGACCAGTGTGTTGTCTCTGACACTCTAGACCCATCTGATATCAGTTACATAGCAAACACATTACCTTCTCTCATGTGTGTCTGAGGGGCAGGGATGCCTTTAATGGTTGGACAATGTTCTAACCAGGAATGTAGGGGCCGAGGTATTTCTATAGCTAACCGCTACTTCCTACAAGCCTTGTTACAGTAGGTTGGAATAAGTTAGAAATAACTGCACATACAAACCAATGCATGTGCTCACATATATAGAAAAACATTCAGGTGTCTCAATATTTATTTTCTTCTGATTATTTCCAGCTTTCACTGACCCCCATCTAAAAAAACAAATCTCTGTAAAGCTACAAATTAATTGTTATTAATACTTTTTATAACTCATTTTTCTTTTCAGGCCTCTTCTATTCATATGCCAGCTTTCAAATCAGTGCATGTTTGCTAGGGTAATTCAGAAACTGGAGAGCTGCTGAAAAAAAGCTAAATAATTCAAAAAACACAAATAATAAAAAATTGTAAATTGTCTCAGAATATTACCATCTACATCATACTAAAAGTTTGTTTTATGGTAAACAATCCCTTTAATGTTGATGCAAACCATCTAGATCAGGCCTGACTGAGCACATGATTTGTTAGGTACCATAATTCTGAGCATATTGATGCATTCCACTTTAAGAACCCTGGAGCTACTGTCAGTTTGATGGTGGTAGCTCCAGGGCCCCCCCTATAATAATACTCACACTTGCTTAGGATCCGGAACAGGAAGCAGGACGGATGCACTGGTGCCAACGTACAACTATACAGAGGGGAAGAAGTGGCTTAGGAACCAAGTACAGGTATGGGATCCGTTATCTGGAAACTAAGATATAATTAATCCTGGAGGAAAACCAATATTACTTGGTTTAATTAATGTTTAAATAATTTTTAAGTAGACTTAAGGTATGGAGATCCAAACTATGGAAAGACCCCTTATCCAGAAAACTCCAGGTCCTGAGCATTCTGGATAACAGATGCCATACCTGTGCCTTTATTGAATGGTGTAAAATCTTGCAATAACAGGGTTCATTTGTGTGTGGTGCCAATTGTGGTTGTGGTCATCTATATATCCTCTTGTGGCTGTCACTATAAGACATTGATTGAGGTTTCTGTGACTGTAGATGTAGGGAACAGAGAGGAGAAGAGACCTTCCACTTACTGCCTCTTAAAGTCCATTACTGGGTTTAACATGGGTATACGTATTAAAGGGCAAAAGAAAGAAACTGCCTCTTTGCATTCCAGTGTCTGCAGTAACAAGCTCCCCATGTCTTCTGACTGATAACCTGGAGACTATTAAAGTAATTCTGAAGCATACATCTTATCAAGGAGACACTTCAATATAAACCAGAAACTGGCCTTCAGGGTATTGTGGATTGTATTGTACAAATCAAGAACACAAGGAAACTCGTGCGCTCATCCTCATGTTATGCCAAAAGAGTTATCATTCACAACTGGATCGGCCATCCCAGTCACAGCAGATTAACTTCATCTATTTAAACCTTCTGCCTTCTATATGTCTGGACTCCGGTGACCAAAGGCTGCCCACAAATATGTTACCAAAGGGGAGAGTGTGGCTGGTGCCAGGGGGGAGGGATTGGGCAAGGAGGTTTAAGCTGAAGGCAGGAGTCTGATACAGAAGCCCATGTGTACACAATAGAAGGAAAGAAATGCTGTGTTTATTTTGAAAGATGACTCTTGTATATGTAGGTGGACCTTTCTGATAAGGCTTACTTAGTTTTAACCTTTTCTTCTCCTTTAAACCTCTTTGTTCCCATAAAGAAATAGGGAATGAACATGAAATAGGCCAAATGTTTAGAAGCAAGAGGCCCACTGACACCTGGGCCCACTGGGAGTTTCCTGGTATCCCGGTGGGCCAGTCCAACACTGGTCATTAATAAGGCTTGGCATGGGGCTCATTACCATAATATAAAAATATAAAGCTTCTCTCTATGTCTAAATAATATTACCCTACCTGACACATCCTAAACTGACAATAATCAGATAAAAGTTCAGCCAAAAAGTAACTTTCTATAAATGATAAATTTAATCTAAGGACCAGTTTGAGTTGTTTCTCCATTTTTTGTAATTGGTTGGCTATTTTTTTTTTTTTAAGTTTTTAAACATTTCTGGCCTAAAATTTATTTTGTACATTTTCTACTTATTTTTATTTAAAACTGAATACTCAAGTGTAGATTCTTATTTTTATTATTCTTTTCAGACCCTGTCCTAGTCCACTCCCGCTCTGTCCTTTAAGCCACAAACTGTGTGCTGGGCTGATCATAGTAGCTTTGTTTAATAAAATGAAAAATTAAATATATTCAGATTTTAGTAAATAACCCCCTTAATGTATGGAAATCCAAATTATGGAAAACCCCAGGTCCCAAGCTTTCTGGAAATTGGTCCCATACCTGTATATAAGAAATGGAAGATCAACAATATATTCAATCTGATTTATTTATGCCTGTGAGAGCAGGAATTATTTTTTTTGTGCACTTTAAAAAAAATCAAAACATTTTATATAGATTTCTCAGTAAGTGCCATATTTTTTTTTGTGTGCGGTGTTCTCAAAATGTGTGAGTTGATGCACAGTCTATTGGGGGTATTGGGTACAAGGTATATGTAAGAGGGTATAGGTGCCATGCAATATTCACACATATAAATGGAAGTGTAATGAGAACAGCAGATTCCTATAATTCAATCAAATACATTATGTACATCCGGCATTACATCATACAAATAACATGGAAAACATATGCGTGTAGGATCTATTATCTAGAATGTTTGGGACACAGGGTTTTCCAGATAAAGGATCATTCTGTAATTTGGATCAACATCTAGGGGGTTATTTATCAAGGTCCGTATTAATCTCAATATTTCTAATATCAAACTCAGAGCAACTCCGAATTCCCAATGAACCTTATTTATGAAGAAAGAAGCCCAAAAAAAACTGGGTCGGGCAAAATTTCGGAGCTTTCCCCTGAAAACTCAGATTGTTCGGAGTTTTCCACAAAAACTACGTTTTCTTCTGAGTTTTCAGAGTTTTTTGCGAAACCCCGAAATCTTCGTATATCGGTATGGACATCAGCGCAGACACTGGGACCTTCCCCATTGACTTAAAAAGGACCTCGAGAGCTTTTAGATGGCGGGGTTTTGGATTCAGAGATTTTAGACCATCAGACTTTAATAAATCTTGAAAAATTCTTCATTTTATTTTTGCTCCTAAAACTACGAAGTATTCGAGGTTCGGATATTCAGAGCTTGATAAATAACCCCCCCAAGCCTGCAAAAAATCAATTAAACGTGAAATAAACTCAATAGGATTGTTTTGCAACCGGTTCATTATAAATTATTGTTAATTAATTATGGTTAATGTTTAGTTTCCATTAAGTACAAGCTACTGTTTTATCACAGGGAAAAAGGAAACATTTGGTAAATTACTTAAACAGTGCCTCAGTAAGTATCAGTAAACAGACTAGTCCATACCTCAGGAACAGAAGGACCATTTTAGCCCCCCTTGTTCAGCCTAAAATGAATGAATGGGCCCCTAGTACCTCGGCTGTGCTCTGTATTCTAGAATATGCAGTGCATCTCCTGTACTCAGATGGGACATTGGTGGAGTCCATCTTTATGATACAGTGTAACCTATCTTTACTACATTTCAGAGCTAGTGTTTTGCTATATTTACCACTATATTATAACGGTAAATATCTCACTTCTTGGAATAATGAGACATGGCTTTTCATTTTAGTCTTCTCAAGCAGATATTAGATTTTCATATACAAAAAGGTTTTAGTCCTTCACCCTATGATGTAAACAAACCTATAATCTGATGCGCTTTCCACCATCACTCTTACTAGATGGGCAGATACCCTGGCACCTAAAACGCTATGGCTCTAAGCCTCGTACCTTTCTAAATTGTGTTGCCCCAAGTTCCTTTATGATTTGTTGGGTCAGATACCTTGGTACTGCAATATAATGTTTCCAATGCAATCTGGGTAATACTGGGAGCAATCCTAGTCCCTTTGACACTTGAGGCGGGGCGGCTACTGCCAACCCCCTTCTCCTCTGCGCTCATTATTTTGTACACACATTTTAAAACGTGTATGTTCATTTTTAATAATTCTGTGCACAGGAGAGAATAAATGCAAAATGTAATGTTTTCACACACAATTTGTTGTGTGCATTGGCCTCAAAATTGTGTTAGCAGGCACGAGCGCACAGCTTAGCCTTAGAGGAACCATTGGGTGGGACAACAAAAAACAGTGTAAAATAAGGAAAAACTTAAAATCAGGGGATGTAAAATTGAGGATTCACAGTGGTACACAGCCAACAAATCACAGGCTACTCCACAGTATCTACTGGGACTGGGAAGTGCCCTACACTAAGGGGTATATTTATCAAAGAGTGAAGTAAGAGATCACCACAGTCTGCTAGCCTGACATACCACCTCTATTCATTAATTTCTATGGGATTTTTAAAGGCATATTTATCAAATCGTGAACTTTTACTTTCACCCATTGATAAATACGCGTATAAAAATCCCATAGAAATTAATGGAGAGAGGCGGTATTTCACTGTAGTGGACTGGGGTGATCTTTAACTTCACCCTTTGATAAATATACCCCTAAAGGTGGCCATAGACGCAAAGATCCACTCGTTTGGCGACATCGCCAAACGAGCCTATCTTTCCCCGATATGCCCAGGCCCGGATTTGTGGGAAGGCCACCTAGGCCCGGGCCTAGGGTGACAGGATTTTATGGGGGCGGCATGCTGCTCAACCACACCCACATTGATTCAAAAACAGTGGGAATGTACTGGAGATACAATTGTTTTGTTAAATTTCCAGTGCGCCAATCCCTATTGCTCCGGTCCAGATGATAAAAGGGGAGGGGACAGGGGCGACAAAGGGCAGTGGGCCTAGGGGCGCCCACTATGTAAATCCGGCCCTGGATATGCCACTGTCGGGCATGGTTATATCGGGGGTAATCTGAATGTAATGGGCTCCGGCAGGACGGTCGCGACAAAGTCAAATCTGACCAAACGACCGATCTCCGCCAGACGAAAAATATCGGGACTCTCCACACATGGTCCGAAAATCGTACGATTCGTATGATAGGATCTTTGCGTCTATGGCCACCTTAGACCCTTCTTGGTGTAACAGGTACTGTTACTCCCCCCCCCCCAGCACAATAGTCCTTGTATAGTTTATTTGTTCATACTTATTTAAGCCAGATTTCCCTTTCCCAGGGATCTTAACGGAAGTCTAGCCTGCCTTGGGCTCAGATATACATTCATTCTCCTCTCTAGAAGATCCAAGAAATAACTTCCCCCTTCCTTACCATCTTTATACAGAATATGGAGTCACCAATCCCACCTAACGCAGATCTCCCTCTGACAGAATTAATGCACTAGAAAATCTACCACTAGGGAAATAACTCTTTTTGTACACTGCTCTGCCCAACTCAGGGTGGATATGTTCAGTTAAAGGCCTGTGATGTGCATGTGGCCATTCACACAACCTCCTAGGATGCCTATAGCAACTAAGATTTATTTTCATGAAACAGGTATGGGACCTACTATCCAGAGTGCTCTGGGCTTCGGGTTTTCCGGACGAGGGGGTCTTTCCATAATCTGCTTCTTCATATACTAAATCTACAAAAAAATAATTGAATCATTAAATAAACCCAATAGGCTGTTTTTTCTTCCAATAAGGATTAATTATATCTTAGTTTGGATCAAGTACAAGCTACTGTTTTATGATTACAGAGAAAAAGGTCAAGTATTTGATTAAAATTAAGTCTATGGCCTGTTATTTAGAGATTTCTAGATAATGAGTTTCCAGATAACAGATCCCATACCTGTATAATTATTTTAATACAATCTTCCCCAGGAACAAAGAGAATAATGCAATGGGCAGGCCTAATGTATCCTGTTATTGGAAGTGACTTCGGAGCAGCCAGTGGTGCAATGTTGAACCCCATGCAGTACAGCTGCTTTTCATTGCTCGCTCTTGCCTTCCATAACCTCAGCCTTTAAATAGAGGGTAAAAATCATTACCTCTTACTCGTTTGTTAGTAAATCTTCCTTTTACTGATAATTAAGTTTGTGAATAAGCAAAGAATATGAAACAAGAGCATTTTGGCTCATTTAATGGAATTATCTTCTTGCTCGCACTTAAACAAAATCCCAAACGGACTCAGTTAAACGAAAAACGCTAGTTTTCCACTGGAAAGAGAGAGAGAGAAGGGTGTTGCTTGGCGTGCCGAATACTTAAACACACAGTAAAACATCCTATACTTTCCAGTCACGTGTTCCCAGACGAACATTTATTAGCTATTCTTCTGCCAAGTTCCACTATGGCCATAGCTATAGAACATTTTTCTTAAAGCAAATCATATTTCGCTTTTTTAGGCTGAAAACTGCAGCTTTTAAATGTTAAAAAAAATTATTCAGTGGAGCGTCGTAATAAGTTAAATATCCATGGCAGGCCCATTTATCACCAAGTAGTGCTCTTTACACTTTCTGCATAACTTAGCATTCTGCTCATTGGTCACATGTAGGATCTTAATGTGTGAAAGTGCCACGCAAGAAGGTGGGATGAAGGCAATTTGGGGATCACAAATGTCTGAGCTTGCTAACTGAAATGGAATCTTGTTCATTTTATGGATTGATTTCAAAGTGTTTTTTGGGCTACTTTGACCATCGAATGGGCTACTACGACCTTCGACTACGACTACGAATTCGAATCGAACTATTCGACCATTCGATAGTCGAAGTACTGTCTCTTTAAGAAAAAACTTCGACCCCCTAGTTCGCCATCTAAAAGCTACCGAACTCAATGTTAGCCTATGGGGAAGGTCACCATAGGCTTTCCTAAGTTTTTTTATTAGTATTCCTTCGATCGTTGGATTAAAATCCTTATAATCGTTCGATTCGAAGGATTTTATTGTTTGATCGAAGGAATAATCCTTCGATCGTTCGATCGCACTATTTGCGCTAAAATCCTTCGACTTCGATATTCGAAGTTGAAGGATTTTAATTCCCAGTCGAATATCGAGGGTTAATTAACCCTCAATATTCGACCCTTTGTGAATCGGCCCCTTAGTGTTCCCTGCCCTTGTAACAGCACTATTACACTGGTACATTAAGGGGGTTATTTATCAAAATCTGAATTTTTCTGCTTATTTCATTAAAAAAAAGTGAGGCCAAACTAGAATCCACAATTTGACCTTTTTAATGATTTGCCGCCTCTCCTAGCCACTGTAGTTATTACACTATTCGCTATTCTTGCCGTTTTAGCATTATTTATTGTGCTTAGACACAGGGGCAAACGGGGTCCATCAGTATCCAGGAATTGGATGCTCTATACCAGGGAACCCAAACCTCTTGAAGCCGTGAGCAACATTCAGAAGTAAAATGAGTTGGGGAGCAACACTAGCATGAAAAATGTTCTTGGGGTGCCAAATAAGTGCTGTGATTGGCCATTTGATGGCCCCTATGTGGATTGTCAACCTACATTGAGGTTCTGTTTGGCAGTGCACCTGTTTTTTATACAACCAAAACTTGCCTCCAAGCCAGGAATTCAAAAATAAGCTCCTGCTTTGAGGCCACTGGGAGCAACATCCAAGGGGTTAGTAAGAAACATGTTGCTCACGAGCTACTGGTTGGGATCACTGCTCTATACTGTACATATAAAAGAAACACCAACAGATGGAGCACTGAATAGCATGTATTTGTTTTGTTGAAGTAAGAGAACCTTCATTGTGCCCAATTACCAGCTCTTTAAAATGGTGGTTAGAAGATATACCAAAAGGAACTGATATTCTTGACTAGTGGAAATGGCAGTAAAAAAATCAATGTAGTTAAATCTCTCCACCATCAGTATTAATCCTGCGCAACCCAAACTTATAAGGGCTCATTTATGCCTGCAACTGCAATTGCCATTGTGCAGATATGGATGCAGTTCTCGTTCTTATTGACCCCATTCATTTAAAGGGGTTGTTCACTTTTAGTATGATTTTGAGAATGATATTCTGAGACAATTTGCAGTGTTTGGTTATTTGTAGTTTTTGAGTTATTTAACTTTTCATTCAGCAACTCTCTAGGTTGTTATTTGAGCAATCTGGTTGCTAGGGTCCAAATTACCCTAACAACCATGTATTGATTAAAATAAGACACTGGAATAGGAATAGGAGAGGCTCTGCATAGAAAGATGAGTTAGTGACTCCCATTGGAAAGATGGAAAGAGACAGAAGAAAAAGGCAAATAATTAAAAAAATAAAAAATATTGAAGACCTACTAAAACATTTCTTCTATAACATACTAAAAGTTAACTAAAAGTTTAACCACCCCTTACTTATATCCAAAGACGAGCTGCCAGTGGCTCCAGGTTTCCCATCGAGGCCTGTATCAATAGGTGACAATAGCAGACTAGCGCCTAAAGAATCTTGCTTTCATGCCATTTTGACACAGGGGTGAAAATGATGAAATCATCAAAGCCAGGGTCGGACTGGGCCAGTGGGACACAGGGAACAAACCCGGTGGGCCCCTGGCTCCCTTGGACCCCTTGGGCCCAGTTCGGCACACACATCCGCGCAATACCAAGGCTTCTTAATGCAGCGACCTCCCTTTGTCGACCGGCACATGTGCACACACGTGGTACACCGGCTGATGCGCACACTCACGACACTCCGGCGTACGCACGCGCTGCGCCGGCTTAACTGGGGGGCTGGAGGGGACCCTGGGCCAGCAGACCTGGTGGGCTCCGGGCGCCCCAGTCCGACCCTGATGAAAGCAATCCATGAAAACGAATACGTGCAACTGACACATTGGTAGGTATTGTGCCACACACAGTTCCCCCTCGCTTCTGCAATTACATTGGAATTGTAAGGAGAAAACAATGCATTCTGGGTAAAGTATCCAAAATTGCACACTGCACTCACATTCGTAAAGAGATCTATTAATTTTACAGCATACATTCCATTTAGATTTTTGCCATTAGGGTAATAACCATTGTGAACCCACTTAATATGATATCTGTACAGGCTATGAGCAAATATAGGGGATTATTCCTCACACTGCCCTATGGTCTCAAGGCCATACCTATTTACTGGTTTCTTGTAAAGTATGTTTTTAGAATTAAATAAGAAAGTGAACAACAGCGTTTTCCGCACTAATTAAGTGTGCTGCTGGACTAGAATCTCTATAATGAACAAGAAACAGGATTATGGAACATTTGTGAGCTTATCAAAAATGGAATTTGTGAGGTTTTGGAGATTCTTCTTACATTGAATAAACTCACAATATAAAAATACAGGAACATTTGCTTATTTATTAAAAAATATCCGAATATAAAAATCTTGATCTAATACAATTGTGGGAGAAAAAAACTAAAATAGCTTGAATTTGTGAGTTTACAAGCTCAAAAAAGACTAAAATTTGTGAGTTTACAAGCTCAAAAAAACTTGAAAATCTGGAATTTAAAAAAAATGGCTTAAATTTTGCCTAAGACAATACCGACTGACTTCTACATGAACTCGCAAATTAAAAAATTCGGATGTTTGCTTATTTATAAAAAAAATCTGAATGTAAAAAAACTTGGTTAAATACAATCATAGAATAGCTCGTGAATTTGTGAATTTACAAGCTCCAAAAAAACTAAAATTTGTACGTTTACAAGCTCTTGAATTTAAAAAAAAGGCTTAACTTTTGCCTCCCATTGACTTCTACATGAACTTGCAAACTTATAGAAATAACAGACATTTGTGTTTTTGAAAATATAATTTTTGTTTTTGTGCAATCAAATTCAAAACGTGGCAAAAATTTCAATTTGAATGCTGATAAATCACAGCCTAGGTATACAACGAGTATTTGTTCTGTTATATTACATATAAACAAATGTTTAATATTCCTTTAAATCTGGTACATTTCCCCCACTCTACCCTGTTCCTTAAATTACACACCCCATGTGTAGGCATTAAGGCTCGATAAAGTGCGTCATATTTAGCATCCACCAAGGGACAACAAAGATGCAATTTCATTCTGTAATTCCCTGTGATTGAGTGTATTTAACAATGTAGTCCAGACAGGGCGTTCAGCTAGGATTTCACAATTTAAATGAAGAAATGAAAATAAACACACACATTTTTTGGAGGAAAGGGCAAACAAGGGATACGAGACAGTAAACAGAAACACTTAACCACAATCCTGTCAAATCAGAATTCTAGCTTTCCTTTTTTATTTTACAGCTGTACCAGGTTTCGGAAATTCTACGAATGTAATATCCAAATATAGTTGCAGCTGCTGGATAAGAGCAATTATCAAGCACTTCCAAGGGCCTTCGGTTGTAAAAATGAATTGGTTTCAGCAGTCAATAAAGATCTTTAACATGACTCAAGCTCTACATAGAACAACTGCGTAACGGATAATATAAATCATATTTTTTAAAAAGGTAAGGTTCCTGTCCCTCAGGGTCTAAAGATAGATTTGGTATGTGGGGATGTACGCAGAAATATCTGGTAAGCCCTTAATAGCTTTATTAAGGAGACATTTGTATACTAGTGGGCTTGTCTGTGTCTGCCATGTGTCAGAATATGTAAAGCATTGAAAAGAATAAACAATGGCTTAGCACCCTGCTGTCTCTGAGGGTTTTATAAGCCTATTTGGCAGTAAAACAATTAAGGTGGTCGACCTACATAACTTTCCCACGTCAGTGAAGCCTGGGCACCCGTGGCATAGGGGAATCAACCACCTACCCAGGCCCGGATTTGTGGGGAGTCCACAAAAGCCCGGGCCTGGGGCAGCAGAATTGTAGGGGCGGCATGCCTCCCAGCTGCTCAATGAGGAGCACTGGGGATGCGTAACTCCGCGTGTGCAATTGCAGGGAGAGGTGTGCGGGCAGCGGGTGCTAGCTCCACGGTCAAGCGATAGGAACGTGCGACCTAGGGGCACCTGTGCTGAAAATCCGGCCCTGCACCTACCCAACAAATGAAAGGGACGAGGGATCTGAAACTGAACCCTTCTGAGCTTCCGGCTAGGAACTGTAGCAAAACATCTACTGAGCTTAGGGCTTCAAAATCCTGTAGAGGTGTGTTAAGACCTGCCTGAACTGTTCCCATAATGCTCCTTTTAGACATCAGAGTTAAACAGTAATTAGACATTGATTAAAGTAGAATTCAACCATAACATAAAATGCGCAGTTGTTCAGGACCAGAATATTACTCCAACTGCGCATGCGCCAAAAACGGCGGTCTGCTTCCGAAGTTTAACGAAGAAAAGAAGATGGCGGCGTGAACTCCAGAGGACAGAATCTGCACAGAGGGGTAAGTAAAAAGTTAGGGGCTTTTGCCCCGGGTACCAGGTAGGCTGGGGGGGAGGAGGGGGGTCTACATAGGGTAGGGGGGTAGGGTTTTTTATGTTACGGGTTGAATTCTCCTTTAAAGAGAGAGAGAACTTTGATGAAAAAAGGAGCTAATAGAGAGGGACACCATGGACAGTGAAGTGGAGGTGACCAATTGAAAGATATGATACACAATAGGGCTTAGTAATGAATACAACCTTTCCCCTGGAATTCCAGCATAATTGCCAGGCCCTACTAATAAGCATCTGTATTGCTAAAGAGTGCAAGTTGTGGGGCCATTTTTTTCCCTTCTATGTAGGATTAATGCAGTACTCCAATGCATGGATGTTGCTACAGGGCGCAAAGTAATACCTCCTCAGAGCAGGTTTTCACTGCAAAATTGTATACAATTAATTTCTCTATCAGCCAAAAAATGGAAATGACAAATCAGTAGATAGTATAATGATAAAAATAATACCTCTGCCACACATTTCATTTCACCCCCTTCCAGAGCTTTTTCAAGCAGATTAATTAGGGAGGGATAAAACTTCCTTAAAAGGGTTGTACTCTACTAGTATGATGTAGAGAGTGATGTTTGCAATTGGCTTTCCTTTTTTTTTTTTTATTATTTGAGTTTTTTAGCTTTTTATTCAGCAGCTCTCCAGTTTACAATTTCAGCAATCTGGCTGCTAGGCTGCAAATGTCCCTAGCAACCATGCATTGATTTGAATAAGAGATTGGAATATGTAATGGAGAGGCCTGAATAGAATGATGAGTAATAAAAACTAGCAATAACTATAATTTTGTAACCTTACAGAGCATTTGCTTTTAGATGGGGTCACTTTTATGGCATTCATAGTTTTAGAGAAATAGATTTTAATTGTGGTTTCAAAAAAAAAATAAAACTCTAATGCCACTAAAATCCAACCTTTGATAAATGGGCCTTCACTTGTGGAATCTCTGTGCATCCAACTTTGAGCTGTGCTTTTTCCATTTTTCAAAAGAGCATCTATTAATGTTATGAACTGCTGAAAGATCCCTGTCCCAGTCTCTGTTACCAGTTCTATTAGATTTCTAGACTAAATCACTGCTTCAGCTGTTTGTTGACTCACATAAGGGACAAATTTGTCTATTCTTTAAGGTGGCCATAGACGCAAATATCCGCTCATTTGGCGACATCGCCACTAACGGGCATGGCTATATCGGGGGTAATCTGAACGTTCGGTCCTACGGCCGAACGATCGGATTACGATGAGAGCGCAATGGGCTCCATCCAGTGGGACGGTCAGGACAAAATAAAACCTGTCCGATCGACCAAACTACCGATCTCCGCCGGACAAAAATGTCGGGACTCTCCACACGTGGTCCTAAAATCGAACGAATCCTCGACTCGTACAATAGGATCTTTGCGTCTATGGCCACCTTAAGTCGATGTATGTCAAGTTGAATGGGATACAAGGTTGATCATATATCAGGTTAATAATCAGTGCAACCCCATGTTTTACAAATTAGAAGAATTAGTCTGTATAAGCAGTAATAAATAATATTAAAAGTCATGAAATAAACACAGGGCTAAAAATAAATACAAACATCTCAATATCACAAGAGCAATCAGGGCAGAATTATTATCCTTTCAAGTTAAAATATATGATGGAAATGCAAGAAAAAAAGTATGTTGAAAGGTAATTCCCAGGGGTCCTCTGTTCATTTACACAGACGGAAGATACCTGATATATTGGATGTCGCTGGATAGCACCAAATAGTAATGACATAGAGGAGGATTTACACATTTTCTTGAGACAGTTGTGGGCTTTTAAAAGATCAAGTTTGCCATATATATGTGATGTAGGTGTACTGGGCCAGTCTAACCATTGAATTAGGTCTGTTTCTTCTGACAAGTTATCAAGTTCTGTTTGGCCAACAAGAAGAATTCCCTTGAGCTCCTGTGAAGGTAGTGCAGGTAGTGCATGGTTATTCTGAACGGCATTAGCAGCGGACATAGTTGTTATTATTAAAGGACAACAAACTATCTATTGTAGCTGGAATATTTTGCAATATATGGCCAAACAAAATGTCTCAATGTCCTTAACATATTGATAATGAGTTGCATGCAGAGAAACAGCCCCAATGCACCCCTCCTAATGGTTTAAAATGTAATGGTGAGCACAAATTTTGGCTAAAGAACAAGAAAACCCTGGAAAATATTAGTGTTATGGCATGAGGCTGCTGAACCAATTCCAACACCCATAAGGTCCACCACTGTAAAGAGACAGCCTCCAATACTAGCAGAACAGTATCTTATTAAGTCCCGGCATATAGGCATTTCTCCCCCAGTAGGAATTAAGTGCCCAATATCTTTCATCCCAGAGCAATGCAGTGTACATGTGCTACAGCCTGGAACAATAGCTGGGTGTTGGAGACACTCATTTATGACTGGTCTGTGGGACAACATGGGGAAGCCTCACAAGTATATCACAGAAGTCAAACATTGCTTTCTCTCAATTGATGGATACTTGGGCTTTCTGAGTCTGATGCAAAAATGAGCAGTGGACAAACTACTGGAATTCTGGAAACAATTTTCCATTGTGGGTAAAAAACATGGAGATTTGTGCCATTTTACAGCACTTGGTAGCAACTGAACTCTATAGTGTATACTTGTAAAATAGAGATTTGCTGAGAGTAAAGGTGGCCATACACAGGCAGATTTAAGCTGCCGATATCGGTCCTTTAGACCGATTCAGGAGGTTATCTGCCAGTGAATTGGTTGTTCCAACAGGCCTGCCCGATCAGATATCAATCAGGCAGGTTTGATTTTTCCTTGCAATCGAGGACCGACTTGGCTAGTTGATGCAGTCCTCATTCAGTCTGCACCTATTGCCATTGTTATAATGCGATTGTTTGACCCTAGGGCCGATGATTGGATTAGTCCAATATCGCCCTGCCTTTCGTGGGCATATTGGGGAAATATCCGCTCTTTTGGAAACCAAGTTGCGGACCTTTGCCCAATCTTGTAACAAGCAGATCTTTTAGTGTATGGCCACCTTAAGAGATTTTAGGGTGCAGAGGACCACAAAACTTGATGCCAAAAATGCAACAACAAAAGACATAAAGATCCGAAGCAAACCGACACCCGCAATGAGAACAGTACATGCCGCAGCTTTAAGGAGGTTTTTCGTGGAAAATTTATAATGAATGTTAGATTCCCTCTAATGATTCCTGAAGGCCTCTCTGTACACAAAGTCAAAGCTTGCTTTCATTTGCTACTCACATTCCTGAAGATGATTTTATTAGGAAAACAAAGTAAGAGGTCTGAATAGCTTTAAAAGTGTGCCAGTCTTGGCATTTCTAAAAACAATAGAGCAGAGTTGGCTTCTGGGAGTGCTAAGGACTGAATAGCTTGAAAAGCCTCCTATTAGCTTGCTCTTATTAACTCACAGAGATTTTTTTTGGCACGATCTGCCAGCTGGGTAGACTACGGGTGGATTCAACAAGCTAATAATTCCCTTCATCATTCTATATATTCAGAGGCTCTAAAAGCTAAACAGACCTTTTTAATCTGCTATCAAATCCCATGGAAGATGAAAACGCATTAAAACAGATGTCAGACGTTGTCAGATAGAAAGCAATGTGTGCCATGAAGATCCAAGAAAAAAAAACCCTGGGACCTGGGGTTTTCTGAATAATGGATCTTTCTGTAATTTAGATCTTTATAACTATAAAATCCTGTAAATATTAAACCCCAATAGGCTGGTTTTGCTTCCAATAAGGATTAATTATATCTTAGTTGGGATCAATTGCAAGCTACTGTTTTATTATTACAGAGAAAAAGGAAATCATTATAAAAAAATGTGGATTATTTGGATAAAATGGAGTCTATGGGAGACGGCCTTCCCATAATTCAGAACTTACTGGATAATGGGTTTCCGGATAACAGATCCAATACCTGTACTAGAAAATACTTTATAAGTGGTGCCCAGCTGTGATCTAGCAGTAGATCCTGAGCTGGTAGGTAGAGGTTGACCCTCATGCTACAATTTAACCTTATTAAAAATAGTGAAAGAATTAGCAAAAATCAGTGCACCTTTATGACTGCTTTTTGTGCTTGCATGAGGCAGTGTATTCCATGGTACTCCTGTGACTTAACTTCTTAAGTCATGTCTGGGGAAACCACATTGCAGGGCATATTGCACTTTTCAGTTAAGATATTAGCAATTTTGTAAAAAGCTAATACACTGTAGAATTAACACGATACAACAGTGCTACCTGCTGCTGGTTGCAACCAGCTGAAAATGAATTTCCTGAGAAAATGAACTTTTTGTGATGTTGTCCAGCTTAGAACAGAAGAGCTGTCTAAGGCCTCTCTGGTTAGTTCTAAGGTTTATATTTCTTTTAAACCTGCAACCTTAATCAGCTGTTAAATGTTGACTCCTGTGCTGAAAGCTCCAGGTTGGGCATCCCTGATGTATAAATTAACTAGGGATGCACCAAATCCACTATTTTGGATTCGGCTAAATCCCCAAATCCTTTGTGAAAGATTGGGCCGAATATGGAACCGAATCCGAATCCTAATTTGCATATGCAAATTATGGGTGGGAACGGGAACATTTTTTACTTCCTAGTTTTGTTACAAAAAGTCACGTGATTTCCCTCCCCACCCCTAATATGCATAAGATTCCGATTCGGTTCGGCCGGGCAGAAGGATTCGGCCGCATCCGAATCTTGCTGAAAAAAAGCCGAATCCCGAACTGAAACCTGGATTCGGTGCATCCCTAAAATTAACATTTAATAAGCACTAAAACAACTGTTAAGCAATATAACTTGTCCTCTGTACTTTTACAAACATTGATTCTCGTCTACCCCAGTGATGCTGAGACCCAGAGCAAAAGCCCTCTCCATCCTACTATAAAAAGGGCTGCTCTGAGTATCATGGAAGGTCCAATGCGTGGCAGAAAGCCATACACATTGCTTTGAGAGATTCTTTGGAATGTATTTTTCTAAATTAAATATAGTTCTTGCACAGTGACTTCCATCCAAACAAATGTTCCAGCCGTAGTTTGATGCCTGAAGCTACAGTAGATATAGAGTGACTTTCCTAAGGTCCCAAGCACACACAAGTGAATGGAGCCAGGGTTCAGTGAGTGTACAAGAACAGGGAACACAGTTCAAATGCAGTTTACTTTCTATAAACCTTTCTGTTTCAGCTGATTTTATTCCAGGGTTTGTTCCGCCTCCACCCATTGTCGGATTTATCCCCCCCCCTTTTTTTAGTCTTTTTTAGTCACTCTCACAAATGCAAATACAGTACATCCACTGCTGCACCCATTTCCAAACCACACCATCCATTCCACCCAAAGAGCTGAGCCAAAGACAATTCCTGTCTGGAACAAAAAGCTTTCCCAGAAGCGCCTAAAATTTATGTTTTCATTTAAGCGTTCTATACTAATTTAATCAGTTTCTCCATCTGATGCTTTGTAGCAGGTGGGGAAGGCTTGTTTATGTGCTGCTGTCAAGAGAACAAATGCAACCAAGAAAAGTCAACACATAAACGTAGACATGTTTGTGTCCTTTGTAGCTGTTCCCACTGTTTTATGCTAAAAACTGAGTTTCTGAAACCCATTCCAAATACTATTTTTTAAGCATCCATATAAAAAGAGAGTGCTTTGTGTCCACTTCAATTGATGACCATGTCAAGCCAAAAAAACAGCTAGAACTTTGTGAGGTTTCCTAATCGGGTAACAAAAAAAGGCTTATAACTGGATAAAACAACATGGTACCTTTTGTTAAAGCCATAAAACAGTTTGAAAGCAGACTTTTTGCTATGTTCAGTCGTAACTGATTTGTTGATGCCCCAAACCATAACAGACATCTAAAATGTATTTTATATTTTACATTTGATACTTGAAATGATCTTGATTACAATCCAAAAGTCTCTGCTTAGGTAAGCAAAAAAGATAGAGTTTGGGGTGGACTGCTGTAGCTAGGTATAAATAAGATGAACTAGGATGTGCCTTAATATATCCCACATTAGGACAAGCTAAAACACAATTCTTTCCAGGGTTGGACTGTATCAGAGGATATCCTGGATGGCTCCAGCCAAGAAGAATTGCCTCAATTAAACTCAACACTGTCTCCAAATAATTGTTGTAAGATCTTAGGTTCTCTGTTAGGAGTCCCAGTCCAACACTTTTCCCCCCTGTGTTCTTCTGTGATCTACCAAGGGGCCTATTTACTATCAATCGGATTTCCTTTTCCTCACAAATCATATATTTTCTCAAAAAATGTATGTCTTTTTTAAAATTTTTCAAAAACTCTAAAACAAAACGTCTCCAAATAAAAGCAGTCAAGGTCCCCCCTAGAAGTCAATGGGAAATTCACTGATCCTATTGGACCTTTTTTTTTATCCATTAAGAATTTCAGAGGGTTACGGTTTGTTTTGTTCATAATTTTCCGAAAAAACTAGAATTTTTAGAGGTTTTAGAGATATTAGGGGTATATTTATCAAAGAGTGAAGTTAGAGATTACCATAGTCCGGTCAAGGTCTGAATTTATCTCCCTATTTTCTAAGTTAGATTGCCTGAATGGACCTTATTTATGAAGAAAAAAGCCAGAAAAAATAGGGTCAGGCAAACTTTGGAGCTTTCCCCAAAAAATCAGAAATTGCAGTTTTGCGCAAAAACCACAAATTTTTCGCTGTTTTGGGAGTTTTTAGCGCAGAAACCACAAACTCATCTGATATCGGCACGGACATCAGCGCAGACACTGGGACCTTCCCCATTGACTTATACAGGACCGTGAGAGCTTTTAGATGACAGGGTTTCGGATTCTGAGTTTTTAGACCATCTAACTGTAATAAATCTCGAAAAATTTGTTTTTGTTTTTTTTGCTCTGAAAACTACAAATTATTTGAGGTTCAGATATTCTGATCTTGATAAATAACCCCCTTAGTGTTTTTCTTTCCTGTTCATACTTCATATATTCAGATATTTGATAACTTTCATGGCATTCATAGTTTTAGAGAAACAGAGTTTAATTGTGGTTTCAAAAAAACTCTAATACCACCTTTAATGAATGGGCCTCCCAGTCTGTAAAGAGAACTGAGTTTTAAATCACAACTAACTGAGTAAGAAAGTAAGGCAAAGTTTGAGTAAGGCAAAGGTAGGGAGCCACTTCTTTAAAGGGAGCACGTTTGTTTAGGCAAAACAGAAAATATGTCCTGGGTTTATGTTCCCTTAAAGAGCATGTAAAGGCAAAAAATAAAATCCCATTTTTACTTTCTTTAATGAAAAAGAAACCTAACTCCAATATACTTAAATTAAAAAGTGTGTATCATTTTTATAAGAAACCTGACTGTATGCAGTGAAATTCTCCCTTCATTTACTGCTGTGGATAGGAATTGTCAGATGGTCCCTAACTGCTGTGCAGGGAAACAATCATACTTATGAACAGCAGGGGGAGCCCCCGTCTTACTTAACTCAAGCAGCTTTGTTTGTTTCCCTGTAGAGCAGTCGGCGACTGTGTAGAGATTTGTATTGGATTTTATTTTTGCATTTACATACCCTTTACTGTTTCCAACTCCAACTGCAGGGACAAAGATCATGGAGTCAGATTTAAACAGATAAACTGGGATTCTATTTGGAGGATTATTTTACTGTAGCCACTGGCTCTGCAGGGTTGGAGAAAGTTTGTATTAAACAATACAAAAACTATAAAATCCACATTAGATTACATGACAATACAGGACCCAGTGCAGTCTGCCTATTCTGATTATTATTCAGTCTTGCTGTATCGGCTTCTGGCAGATATTATTTGACTTGTGCTGTTTTGATAATTTATAAAGATCCCTAAGCAGCCCAGAACACACTGAGCACGTGCACAGTCTTGGTCTTGCAAAGATGTTTAACAAAGTTTCAAGATGGTGACCCCCTGTGGCCAACTTTGAAAGCATAAATCATTTATTTGATTAGACTTGTGGTGCAGTAAGTTCATGTTTATGTTTAGTATACAAAACACAGCATTTCTAGCATTATTCTATTTTAGACTTTACTTCCCCTTTAAACAGAAAGTTAAATTTGATGTTCAGCCAATGTATTCCTTGCATCCCTGTGACATGTACTGTCTGTTGACTTTATTTAAAACAACTAACATAACAGCTGAAAATATTCCCATGGTTTTTGTATGCTATAAGTGCTAGATATCAGGAATAATTCTTCATGACCTGAAAAACAAATCATTTCCACAAAAAAGAATCTTGAAACTGACTCAACACTCACTGCTTATTTATCAAGCTTGGTGGAACAGGAAACTCTCAGACTGAATGTCACTGGCTATCAGTCATTTTAATGCTTGCTGGAGTCATGGAACTGCGAGTAAATCGGACACCTGGGCCAGAATGTATCATCACATCCCATCACATCTTCTGTAGGACTTAACTCAGTCTTTACAAAGAGACAGGGGCTGCAGGTGTACCACTGGACTGCTATATTATCCACCTGCCAGAATGAGTTTATCTAGATTTATAAATACTCTTCCTTGCAGCGGGGTTTAAGTTTCTCTAAAAACTGTCTCTAATAATGGATAAGAGACACGGCCAAAGAGACTGAACTCCAGCTGACTCGGGGCACTAAAGATAAAAATTTATCAAATGACTGCAGAGTGGTTTAAAGGATATTTTAGTGCTTATGTGGGTAATTTGTCGATTACTCAAGCAACGATATTCTTTAAACCTACACTGATCTAGTCCAAAAGCTGAACCCGTTGCTGGCAGAAGACAATGGAAGAAATGTATTTCAACTATTCTTGAGAACCTCTCTTTGACTACTAATGAGCTAAATAGAATTTTAAAAAGCTATAAGCTAATACACATCACACGTCAAGTGCACAGGTCATCTCAGGTTGTTGTACTAACTACTATAATGGTGTAATTATTGTAAAGCCTAAATTAAGGTCTACACTAAGATTTGCATTATTTTATATTCTCCACATTCTATTTACCTGTTGCTCTAAATGAGGCTCATTAATAAATACTGGGCAAGATTGCACCTGAGCAGTAACTCACAGCAGCCAATTAATGACCGGCTATTTTCAGATAGATGCAGGATAAACAATTAAAGCAAATATTTGACTGTTGCCTTAGATTACTGCCCAGGTGCAAATTAGTTCAGAGATTATAAATTAGCCCCAATGTATCCATGGGAAATGTACCCCCTTTAATTAAATTGTATCTTCCATTCACATAAGATTATAACAGACAGTTGAAAATGAGGGCATATATACACAGAATATCAATTCTATTCCTTTCTTTATAGTCTATTGACAAATGGGTGCTGACAATACAGGTATGGGACCTGTTATTCAAAAGACTGTTAACCAAAAATCTCCAAATTACAGAAAGGTTGTCTCCCATAGACTCCATTTTAACCAAATAATCAACATTTTTAAAAATGATTTTTTCTTCCATTTTCTGTAATAATAAAACAGTAGCTTGTACTTGATCCCAACTAAGATATAATTAATCCTTATTGGAAACAAAACCAGACTATTGGGTTTATTTAAAGGGGAAAGTCCACAAAAACATAACTTAAGCTTTTTGAAAAGTAAACATAATTTCAAGCAACTTTGCAATATACATCAATTAAAAAATATGCAGACGTTTCATGATTTAATGGGAAAAAAATAATTAATGGTTTCTGACAGTTCCCTAAGCCTAGCCCCCTTCTCTCCTGCTGATCTGTCTGACTACTTTGATGAGCTGACTGACTACTGTTACTTTGTATCAACAGCCATCTGTCCTCAGCCTGCATCCGCCAAACCCCACAATTCCCTGCACACAAGATTTCAATAAGGAATTTCAATTACCATTGTGAGAACCTAGAGATATCTCTTCATAACACAGAAAAACAAAAACTGCTCATATAACCAATCAGATGGTTCTTCCTCAAGGTCAAGGTACTAATTACCAAGACTAGCTTGAGAACAGAATCCATCCAAGTCAGGGGGCTCCTGGCGGAATCTGCATAAACAGAATTGTATTCTCTCTCAATTACAACCCTATATCTAATATGAAAAATTACCAAATCCAGTTGTCTCTCTAATACCATGTTACAGACAAGACCAATGTGGAGAGACGAGCTAAACCCTTGCACACTCGATCACATGCAATATCATTAGAATAATTAATTTTAGTCCTAGAATTCCCCAAAGAGTTCTGTGGAGATTTCATGAGATAAACCAAAAGATAAGTTGTTTATGGGGCATGTTTACAAACATTGGAGATAAATATCTCTGGAGATGTTGCCCATGGCAATCAATCAGCAATTAGGTTTATACAGTCGCTAATTGGTTGCTATGGGCAACATCTCCGGAGATATTTATCTCCAATGTTAGTAAACGCACCCCTGCATTTGGCCTTCTATATTCAATAATTAAATTGCTTCCATGTTTGGGGCAGAAGGGCACACAAGTAAGGGGCTCCTATAATAATCTTTCTAATGCTTTATTTACCAGTAGGTCCTTCCAGCTGGCACAAGGTCCCCCGATTATGATTAGAAGAAAGGAGGTTCCATTTAAATAATTGGTAAAGGGTTCTTTTCAGTGATAGCTGTGAAGTTGTGGAATTCTGGGTCATGCTGGCTGCTACAATTAATAGATTTAAGAAATTGGAGAGGCTTAAGAAGAGTTTTTTTGCCTTCCTCTTGATCAACTAGACGTTAGGCAGGTTATATATAGACATTTAAGGTTGGACTTGATGGACATATGTCTTTTTTAAACCTAACTTACTATGTTACTATCTAAGTACAGGTGGATATTTTGGGTCCTGTCTGATGCACAATATACATTGCAAAACAAATAATTTGCTTTCAATTAAGTCACGGTACAGAACAAAACACTGTCTTTACCAGAAGGTAAAGCCTTCAAGTCAAGTCACATTACTGATATTACTGCTATTTTGTCAAATTACCTGTTTTGGCATTTTAAGAATGAAATTCTCCCAAGGAAAAAAAAAAGTTGTATTGTGCTTGTCTGGAATCTGACCACGGACGGCATTTACAAAATGCATCTATTTCAGACCCTGCTTGTAATAAGAACACACAAAGATATTATTCCAAGGGAAAGGCTAGAATGAGACAACGATCCAGAAAGAACTGCTATTTTATGACTTCTGCATGCCTTTGTGCACTGTGTGCCAGGGAATAACAAAAATGGAATCCTTCTCTGCCCACAGCATAACTAACATAATAAAATGGGTAACTGCAGCTGGGAAGTGAGGGAAAAGAAGGTCATAAAACTGCAATTGATATATAATCTAAAAGGAAACTTTACTTTGGAAGCATGGTTTCATTAATCTGTTTCTAAGTAAAAGATAAACAATCTGAAGTTACAGCAGAACTGAATGATGTCACAAATAATCGCCGACGACAGCCCTTCTGTTGCTACCAAGGACTTTCTGGGCAAAGGAAAATAAATATCGCAATCCCAAACCTCTTGTTTTTGTTTTCATTCCTTTGAATTGTTGGAGGATCTTGTTTCAAGCGTTTCCTTTTTGGACCTAATGAGTTGTTCGTTTTCAAGTGCCCTTTGTGTTTCCGTGCGTCTGTGGCAACAGTCCTATGTTCATATCTAAGATTAGGGTAAAAAGTGCAGACTGTGCGGAAATATTCCACCTCCCTAACATTTATCCTGCATCTATCCCATCCACTTTGTATTCTGTCTTTGTATTTTTCTAATGGAAATATTAAGATGTGAATTGTGAATTATTCTTCACTTGTTTCCACTTACTTCTATGAAGGCATTACTGCATACAGGGCTCTTTTAAATAGTGGCAAGCTGCAGAAAACAGGTGCACACTTCCACCTTGGAGTTGCAACTCTTTGTACTCAAAAATTGAAGCTTAATTTGGTTATTTATTATCTGTTTGTGGCTCTTTCTGTTATTGGGGGTGGGACATAGGCAGCAAGCAAGGAGCACCTGTGGATGCAAGGTTGTATAGGGTGATTATGGCACCAAGACCCTTAAAGGATTAGTTTGCCATTTCAGCCATACAAAAAACTCCATTGTTTGACAAATATATGGCTACAGCCTTGCTGTAGTGCCAATAAGCCAGCAAGGCACAAGGCAGTGTTTGAATATTTGGTGCAAGCCAGTGAAACCACCCTATGGGAAATAAGAGACTTGCTTTGGGGGGGGGGGATACTCTAATACTCGGTTAGAGACAGATTTGAGAAGAATGCTTATTTGCTCTTTTGGATATTCCTGGAAACCCACCTTGGAGGTCAGATCAATTTTTGAATGAAGACATTTTATGGCCTAGAAATGATTGAACTATGACTAAAAAGCTAATACAGCAATGTTTTCATCTGTTTGTAATTTTGCTATGAACTAAGGGGGGCCCTGTCAAAACTGTGGGCCTTATAGCAGGACTTGAACCAAGTAAGTATGAGGCATACCAGCCGGAGCTAACCTTAACTTTACTCATAGCTGAAATATAGAGAAATACAATTAAACTAAGGCAGGTGTACTAGGAAACAGGTAGAGATGCTAGGAACATATTCAGTTAGATTATTGTGGCCATTTAACACTACAATACATCTATTTTAAGCAAAGTTGTTGACACATGGGCCGATATTAACTACTCAGACTGAATCAGTAGCTTATTTGCCCATCTATGGTGGTAAAACTATGGCTTGTCCAATTGATATCTCACAGGTATTGGAGAGATATCAGTTGGGCAGTTATAAAAATTCCATCAGGTAAAGGCCATCAATGTGTTCCTCTACCGATGGGTCTGCACAGGTGCCTGTTATGATTTGTTTTCTGGCCTGTGAGACAAAACAACCTGATCCGGCCCACCACATGGCCAAGTGACCACTGAATGGCTGGGCATTTTGCAGAGGCTGGGCACATTATGAATAATGTTCGTATTTTTTTTCTTTTCCCTGAATTGTACTTTAAGCGATAAAAATGGTGTTCTCAACAAATTACTCCAAACCACAAAAATTTGATTTGATTTAAATAAGTGTTAAAACCACGAGAAAATCCAATTGTAATGATTATAGCTTCAGATAGAGATCTGTACCCCCATGTTGCCCTTGAGCTCTGCAAATCTCTTTGTACCACATCATATTTTTGTTAAAAAAAACATCTGGTCCAGTAATGAGATCTATAACGAATATGTGGCCCACAACTTCGAAGGGACCCTGTATTGGGAGGAAGGCCTAATGCCACACTTAATTTCCCATCTAATCTCTTTGGACAGCCTTTCTCCTTAAGTTTGTAGCTGTTGTGGTATAAGCCCCATTGTCTAAACTTCTGTTGGGTGAACTGAAGATCTTGCACCACCACCACTCATGTAGAATCTAGAAGTATACAACTGAGTTTAAATGAGGACAAGTGAATTTTGTGTTCAAAGGGGGAGAAATTAAAATGGGGACCCTGATCGCTCCATTAATGGCTTGTTTGGAATGGCCCCTCAACAAAGAAGAAGTTCCTCCACCCCACCAGCATGACTTGGAGCTTAAGCTTAATGTTATGATTAGTAACGCAAAGGCTCTGTGAAAGTCTCTGCTTGTTCTCATCTCCACCGGTGATAATGATCTCAGAAAAAGCAATTGTATGGATGCTGTGCACTCCGAAACGTATCAATATTTTCACACATGTTTTTGTGAGCTCACTGTCCAGACTTAGGTAATGAGTCCCAGATGGTTTTGTTTGCAATATAATTTAACATTGGACTCACTTAATGTGTTAAAAATTGTCACCACACCTAAAGAGTATTATGTGTAAACTCAGAATGAGCAGCAATAAAGCTTTAATGATTTCACTGCTGAGAAGCCCTGCGCCATATTTCTGCCACAGCTTATCTGGGCAAAAATACAGCTCATTTATTGCAAATAATAATGTTCTGCAATGAAGCAGAAATATTGAACTCAGACGTTAGCAACAGGACTCCCCGTTAGCCTAAGCTCACTGTGTATTCTGTAGGTATCGGGTCACTGAAAAACCATAAAGATAATTTTCTCATCGTTACTCAAATGTATAAAGAAGTAGTGATGGGCGAATTTATTCGGCAGGCGCAAATTCGCGGCGAAATCGTGCGATTCGCCGCGGGCAAAAAATTTGCGAAACGACAGAATAAATTTCGGAAAAAAACGGATGCCGGTGTCGAAAACAGACGCCAGCATCGAAAAAACGTCCGCCGGCATCAAAAACGAGACGCCGACGCCATTTCGCAAATTTTTCGCCGATTCACGAATTTCCCAGGAATTCGCCCATCACTGTAAAGAAGTACCGTGACCAGGAGAAGATGGAGAACTTATATTAAACAAGTGCTATGGTTAATACACTAACACAAGTTCCCAGAGCTAGAGCAATTATAGTATTCTATACACTGAGTGAAATCACCTGACCTCTACTAATGTCCTGTTCCTGGTTCTTAAAAAGTAGTTGGATTGCAAGTTAACTGCCCTGCACAATTATACAACAAAGAACTTTAATAAGGTTTCCGATCCCTGAAAAGCTAGGTATCTTCCCCCAAAAAAATGTGTGCACAATATTTGAAACTGTCCTATGCCCTATAATCTCATCTCTGATTGATGCAAGTCCATAAAATAAAGGTTTCTAGACTTTAATGTATTGCTATATCCAGCCCCCTTGCCCGACACCTGTCTTGGATACCAATGTTCTTAAATCCAATGTGTATTGGCTTTGCTAAGTCTTGTAGTATTAAAGTAATTAAGTCTATATCTTCCTGTCACTATAAAACAACCTTAAAAGTTACCTTTACTTAAAAGGATTGTCTTACCTGTTCGGTAGACGAAGTTGCCTTCAGTTTCTGAAGATGATGGGGATACGAGCTCTTCTTCAAACTCATTGGAGCTAAATGACCCTGAGTGGTTCCTCTGTCTCGTTTTTTCTCTCATTGCTGCATTACTGGCCATGACATGTCGCAAAGAGTCATTGAGATAGCGATGCAGCAAACTGCTCTTGTATTTAGGAGGGGAAACATAATCTTCACTGACACTCGACTCCGCTCTTACACCCGATTTGATGACCGAGCTTTCTTTGGTAATCACAGTATGGTGAATAGGCTTGTCGTATGCTTCTTCATTATTGTGGCTCCTTGGGGCATTTTCCCCATCTAAAAGAGATAAAAGGAAGATCAGTGGAGATAAGCCAGCCAACAGTTGGGGCTGCCCTAGAGAGTTCCATATGGATTCAAAATTCCTTAGACCTTATTGTAGAGAGTTCAAATTCACAGCCCTTCACCTATTAAATACAGCTTCCATCATCCATTTCTAAAGGTTGCGAGTCTACTGTATGTAGCTTATGGTCTTGATGTTGCTGGCATCAACCATGCCAACAGAGACAAAGACAATATATTCTGTTTGATCTGAAGGCTGTAAATGTGATATACAGTTCTTATTATAAACGATATATATATTATTATACATATAATAATGGTTGTTTCTGCGCAACAAGGCTACAGACCCAAATACAATGTGATTAGATATGTGATGGTTCCTAGTTAGTTTTGCATTTGAGTTGAGTAACTGGTGGATGAATTTCCTAGCACTGGACAAATCTATCCCAATGAACTACAACATATAAACCAAACAGTCTTTTGTGATAGTCATTCTTCCTGAAGTAGACAGACTACAGCTAAATCCTAATTAGATGCTGTGGGTTCCTGTATAAGTAAACATTTATATACTTGAAATCAGTGTCATAGCTAGATATTACTGGGCCCCACAGCAAATTATTTTTCAGGCCCACAAAATGTCCAGAGGTTGCCCTGTTTTACCAATATTTATTGAAATTGTATATGAATTTGGGCCTCATGGGGCCCCTGTAGCTTCTGGCCCCCCTGCAGCCGCTGGGTCTACTTCCCTCTGCTTGAAATCGTCAGGCTCTAGCTCTGCTTAAAAGTACAATTGAGTGAATTATACTGCTACTGTTTCTCTGTCCTTCAGCTAACAAGAAGCTTTGCTTGAAGATGAAAGGCCTCCATTAAAGATATCTGCCTTCTGTGTGCAACTGCTCTTTGTATATCTATATATAATTCATTCTTTCATTATTCTGTAGTCAACCTGTGCAGCTTCCAAGAAAAACAAAAGCACATTATAAATAAGTATAGGCTGCCTGTGTGTGACCCACAATGAAGCGGAACTCTTCCAAGAACTAAGCATCTATTTTTATTTTATTTTTTTCAAGAAATGTAATTCCTTTGAACACGTACGTGAACATGGCGGAGGCTAGATAGACAGCATGCGGAGTTATTCAGTGTGCTTACAATAATTCTACTTCTCTGCCAAAATAAAGATCTAATGCAACTCCACTTCAATCAAGAGTACGAGCAGATCAGACAAAGGACTTCTCTGGGCTCTGAACTATTAGTTGCATCTCCTGAACATACAAACCAAAATCACTGATTGGGGAAAATAAAACAAAGACAAATAAAGGCTCAAGATATCTCCGGAATTGTTCAGAAACAAAAGAACCTTGATACTAAAATTCTTTTTTTTCATCTTTTATTTTTATTTAACCATTTTTCTCATAGTTGTTACGTATCGTTATTTCCGAAAGAAAAAGAGTAAGAAGAGAAAAAGGAAGACATAAAATAATAAAGGAAGGAAATCAAAATGAACCAAAAACAGAACAAAATAAATCGTTCTACTGTGCACTTGAATTGCAATGTTTACATACTACTTGTACCATTTCACTATATGTTAGTGTCTTAGTAGTTAGTTAGTAGTTCGTTTCTTTTTAACTTGTACAACAGCATATCAACAACAGTTTGCTCACCCTTAGGGTAGATAAACATTAATATTGAAGGGGTTGTTCACCTTTAAATAAACTTTTAGGGGGTTATTTACTAAACCTCAATTTTTTTCTGGGCAAGGTTTTTTTGAGCGACAAATTAGAATTTTTAGACAAAAAGAAAACTCGATTTTTTGGAGATTTATTACACCTGAAGATGGTAAAAGTCCAAATCCGAAAATCAGCCATCTCAATCCTGCAGAGGTCATGGGTAAATCAATTGCAGATGTTCCTTCTAAAATTTGAAGATATCGTGATTGTTCGATCGTTTCGTTGATAATCTGAAAATTCAGGGCTTTCGGGTAACCTGAAAAAATAGAGCAATTCGGACGGCAAATCCGAAAACTTTGTATGATTCGAGTTTTCGCTCGATTTTATCAAGTCTTTTCCCACACTAAATGTTTTTAGTTATGTTTTTAATAAGCTAAAATCAAGGATGGGGGTTTGGTTGACCTTGGTTTACTAAAAGATGAGATCAATTTGAGTTTTAGTAAATAACCCCCTTAATATGATATAGCGAGTGAAATTCAGAGACAATTTGCAATTGTTTTACATTTTTTATTATTTGTGGTTTTTGAGCTTTTTATTCAGCAGCTCTCCAGTTTGCATTTCAGCATTCTGGTTGTTAGGGGCCAAATTACCCTAGCAACCATGCAGTGATTTATATAAAAGACTGGCATATGAATAGGAGAGGACCTGAATAGAAAGATGAGTAATGAAAAGTAGCAATAAAAATGAATTCGTTTTTGTATGGGGTCAGTGACCCCCATTTGAAAGCTGGAAAGAATCAGAAGAAGAAACTTGCTAGAATTGGCCATTCTATAACATACTAAAAGTTAACTTAAAGCTGAACCACCCCTTTAAAGGGTCTCTGTCACTATTTCAAGTCAGTTTAATACTTTAAAGAGGAACTGAACACCAGAGTGCTCTTTTTCTCTGCTAATATAACGATTGAAACAGCAGTGCCCCCTGATGTTCTGTTAAGCTGGCTAGAAAGTCATTAAAAGAATTAAGTTACTGAGCAGAGAAGCATCTAATGATGTTTCTCTGCTCAGTTTTAGCACTTAGCTGACAACGTACAATAGAACTGAGCAGAGAAGCATCAGGATTCTCTGCTCAGTAACATAATTGACAAATACAACAGCAGAGGGCTTTGTTTCATATTTATAGACAAAGTATAAAAGTGCTAATATGATAGGCAGTTGATTGGTAGTTGGTAGGCAATGATGAAAGTAGGCATTTTATAGCAGAAGTACAACTGTCACCACTCTGCGTGAGTATGATGGCCACTTTCTACTCACTATTATTACAAGTGATGGAGAGTGGAGTAATTGGTCCTAAATTAGATTTGGTCCTTAAGAAGACTATAGCAGTCTTCTTGTAGTTTATCTAGGCAAGGCTGCTGGTAGGGTTGGCTTCATTGGATTTCAGCAGAGACTTTTTTTTTTGTCTCCAGCGTATGCTCAATATAGTAGCAAACTCTATTAGCTAATTGTATTTACAGTACAAGCTACAGATTGGGTGAAAGTGCATGAACGATCAGGAAGAATCTTTAAATGTTATTTAGCAAGAGTCAGTTGGGGAAAATTAATAGGCCCCTTATGGATGTGAGATTTATGAACTGAATAAAACTGCTGTTCCAACCATTCTGCTCATATTCCTTTGCACTGTTGCACCATGGTCACGTTTCATGCAATTCCCTACGGCAGACTGGCTTAAATTATTTAATCACTTCAGACATAACTCAGGGTTTTATTAAATTCCACCCATAGGCTTGAACTCTCTTGTTACACCTTTCCCGATGAAAGACATAAAATCAACATAAAATCAACATAATGTATGTTATGGTAGCAGCAGGGTTAGGCTGGCCTGTCTGGCAATACTTCCATCATACAGAAGGGACAATATAACAGGTCACTTGTCTGGTTGGTTGTGAGGTTAGGAATCGGAGAATAGGAACAGAGATCTCACTTCTTTTAAAGGGGATCAGAATGTTTGTAAAGCTCAATTCCTTTAAAGAAATGAGAAATATTAAGAATTTCTACGGGCAGATTTATCAAGGGTCGAATTTCGAGGGTTAAAAAACCCTCAAATTCGACCCTCAAAGTAAAATCCTTCGAATTCGATATTCGAATTCGAAGGATTTAAGCACAAAAAGGATTGAATAAAAATCGTTCGATCGAACGTTTCAATCGAATGATTATAAGAGATGATTTTTATTCGATCATAAAAAGTGCCCAAAATCTACAATGTCCCCATAGGCCAACATTCAATTCAGTAGCTTTTATTTGGCGAAGTATTGGGTCGAAGGATTTTTTAAAGAGACAGTACTTCGATTATCGAATTGTCGAACGATTTTTACTTCGAATCGTTTAAATCATTCGATTCAATCGAATTTGACCAATTCGATGGTTGAAGTATCCAAAAAATTACTTCGAAATTCGAATATTTTTGGATTCGAAATATTCATTTGAGCTTAGTAAATCTGCCCCCTTATGTCTGATGCTCTGTGTGCAACTGAATTACACCATAGCAAGAGATCAGACACCATGGTGAGCTGTTTGTACTTCTACCAGAAATTATATATATATATATATATATATATATATATATATATATATATATATATATATATATATATATATATAATTCACTATAAACTGTTATTTTACTAGTCATCATTTAAAAGGATGAGGCAAACTAAATAACCACATGAGACCTTGGTGAACACAAACAGAATCTCCTTGCTTGTAGAGCAGAGATCACAAATCTTTTTTTTTTTACCCATGACCCACATTCAAATGTAAAGTTGGGTAACAACACAAGCATGAAAAAAGTTCCTGGGGATGCCAAATAAGGGATGTGATTGGCTATTTAGTATCCACTACGTGGACTGGCAGCCTACATGAGGCTCTTTTGGCAGTACATCTGGTTTTTATGCAACCAAAACTTGCCTCCAAGACTGGAATTCAAAAATAATCACCTGCTTTCAGGCCACTGGGAGCAACAGCCAAGGAGTTTGGGAGAAACATGTTACTCACAAGTCACTGGTTGGGGGATTACTGGTGTAGAGCATTCTACAGTAGATCAGAATATTATTGCACTTCACTATGCATTGTACAGAACACCACCAGTAAAAGTACACAGTTAGATGAAAGCTGGCCATGCACAGACACATTTTGCCTGCCACCTGGTCCACTCCAGACCAAGTCAGCAAGTTACTGACCCAATGGAGTCAAATAAAGGCCTTCCCAATCTACATTTAATAAGGGTTCACTCATATATCAAACAGGAAAGCTTTGAATTTCAGTAGGGTCTAGACCTTATTGGACTGTGTATGTCACCAACATGCCTGCATGGATCCTTCCATGAGATCCAATCAGGGAGGGACAATGTGGTCCACCACTTCAGCGGCCTTGGGAAAATATTTGCCTACTTGGATATCTCCCAAATTATTATTATTTCTTTCTGTATATTGTCAACTTTATGTTAAATATACCTATATATGGAAGCCAAAGGATCTAATCAAAATAATGAACATTTGAATAATCCAGTTTGCTTTCAATATTTTGCCCTATTACAGCAGACATGGCTGTGCAATGGACATGTTTATACCTCTATACTGCCCCGCAATCTTCCATCCTTCCCTGAGACACTGGATAACCAATGGGAGCAACTAACTAATACCATTAATGATATCAAATGCTGGGTAACAAACCTTCAGAACAGGAGTCTTCACTGCTCACACTTAACCGTTCAGCATTCCCTTGGACATATTTATTATACAATTTTATCCGTAAAGCCCAGCTTAGGTCTGGTTGTCTCACAGTATTTTTAAGGCGACGTCTTGCATTTGCAAACCAGTTTGAAACCTACGAAATAAAAAAAGAAAAAAATCCATTACATATATATATTTGCATATATATATATTTATATAAATTATTTTAACGACAGAAAGATACAGTGGGTCAGCTAGGTAACAAATAATTCACATTGTCAAAATGTTAAATTTTAATTTGTGGGAGTAGTTTTTTTTATTAATTTTGCTTTACAATACCCAGGTCCCACCATTAGGCTTTCCCCTGGTCAGTTCTAAGTTGAGCAAATCACTAGGGGGATTATTTACTAGACTCCAGTTGGGTTTTTGGGGGCAAAACTCAAATTTTTTGGGTTCTTTTTCAAGTTTCATTAAAGCCAGTTGCAGCAAAAAGCCTGAATCTGAAAATCCGCCATCTCAGACCTGCCAAGGTTGTGTATAAGTCCCTATCCTATTTTGGCGTTTCTGTGGTCTGCACTGGAATAAGCCGGAAAATCCAACCATATACGGGGATATAAAAAAAAAATCAAGCAATTTGGGAAGAACTCAGAAAAATTTAGTTTTTACCCAAACCAATTAAATCAAGCTTTTTTAATAATAATTAAGATAAAATCTGGTATGGTCATGTTTTGTTTTTTTTTAATTTAAAGAATGAGATAAATTTGGATTTTAGTAAATAACCCTCTAGATGTTCCTTCTTTCACTACATTAAAATCCTGTAGCCAAGCAGTTGAAATGAGCATCAGCTGGCACCGGTGTTTAAAATCCATCATTTAAGAAGCTGAAAAATTATTAATATTGGAGAAATTTTACATCAATTTGTTTTGAGGATTTACATTCCTTTTTAAGCAGAGCCCGCAATGGAAAACTACACAAATTAAGCTGGTATGAAACATTTCATAAAACTGGTGGTTCACAAAACGGCGCTGTAAAGTAAGGGAAGTGTTATGAGAGTACACATTTAAGAGACGGGCTTAGGGGAATTTAGGTAAAAATCATATTTCACTTAAGAGAACGGTTAACTGCAGAAAGGCATGTATTATTCAACGGTCGCCTTCACCTGAATTTCCACACTCTCCGTCTTCTGAACGTTACAACTGATGACATTTGCCACAGACTACTATTTGTTCAACAAATATTAAATAATGCCCAGCTGTCTCCAGACCTACAAGGTTAACTGCACAGCAATTAGCAGTACAAAGCTTAAAGGGGTAGTTTACATCCTTGTTCAACATGATGGCAATAAATATGAGCTGAGCATACTCTCTGCTTATTGTTTAAATTAACTAAACAGGGAAATTGAAGCTACTCTATGTTTGGTCTTTGTTAGGTTGAAAATGTTATTTCCAATTCCCAGTGCAGAAATAATCCCCCTGCATAATGGACTTCTGCTAACAACACAGGGTAAAGGGCATTGGCTGTATACTGGTAACATCGCAAGGACCAAACATGGATTAGCTACATTCTCTTTGTTTGCTATGCTTTCATAAAGAGTGGAAGTGTGACCTCTTATTTCCTAGTCAGGAACTTAAGTCTACTATACAAGTGATAAGTAAAAATGGTTTTCCTCAGCCTAGTGTGGGGGGTCCATGGATCACCCACAATGCAAATTTTTGCATGTTGCGGGTGACCAACGATTTTTCTGGAGGTGGGGTCCAGAAAAAAATTGTGGGGGGTCCGGGCCCCTATAGTTTAGCCAAGACTTTAGCCTGATAAAACTCAAGACATGATGATGATGCTGATGAATTCAGGGAGCAAGAGTTACTAACAACCACTTCTGCAAGGGGAGGGTTTAAACCTGCTGCCAATGTAGAATCTATTATTCAGACTTCCCATCCATGGGAACAGCTTGATTTTAACTGAAATGGTAGGTCAAATTAATGTTCAACTTAAAAATGCTCTCAGCATGTTAGAGAAGTCATTAGCTAAACAAGCAGAACAAAGAGTGTTTCTTCCTGTTTTTTCACTAAATTCTAATTTGTTTAATGTTCTCCCCTTATATATCCCCTTCCCTTTTCTCTTCTATGTTTTCCTTCTTTCCCATCCCTTTTTATGTTGCCCTGTGCTCTCTCACCTATTAACCATCATTCTTTCTACTACTCTCCACTGTCTCCACCCTTACATATTTTTCGGTTACTGTATCTTCTGCCATTCTCTTCTGTATTGCTCTTCCCTCCCCCTTTCACTTTCTAGTATAACTCCCTTCCTTGTCACTGTCTATTTCACTTTATTCTCTTTGGATATGCCCCAATAATAGGGTTGCCACCTTTTCTTGAAAAAAATTCCAGCCTTCCTATATTTTTATGGATTTCCATTAATATTGAGATCAAGCTTAATTTGTACCAGCCAGGCTGGTAAAATACCGGGCAGGTGGCAACCCTACCCAATAAGCTTACTGAAAACTGCAAGAAGGATCCTCATGCCCAGACCATGCCCTGACCACTAAGCTTTACTATCAGACATTTCCAACTTATTTCCTTTGGTTCTACCACCTTGTGTTTGTTGGAAAGCAGTTTGTTAGAGCCATTTCCAACCTATCTAGCATTCAACCTGGCTATCCAGCCTGTTTATTCCTGTGGTTCTTATCCTAGTGGTAACTCTTCTGGAGAGGATGCAAAGGATTCCTAGGCCTTGAGCATTTCCCAGGTAATTTGCCCTCTCTGCAAATTGATATTCAGACTTTCTTTTCCCTTTGCTACTTCTCTTTGTGGTATTTTGTTGGACATTGTTTGGTCTTGTATAGATAAAGAGGGGAGGACACATAGGAGAGGGGAGGGGCTAACTATAGGACAAAATGCTGAGCTCAAATTGATTATTTTAGTATTTAGATGTTTCCCTTTGGAAAGGTGGTTGTTGGCAACCCTACTGGGAGTCCTTCTGACTGAGCACATTGGAGTCATAGTTTGGCAACATTTAGCTTGTCACATTTTGACTTTATCTGGCCTAAAATTACTCTAGCAGCAAGAATAAACTTCAGGTTACATAAGCACTTAATACAAATTATGTTCTTTACATCGGTATTATTGTTAAGCTTTGTAGTAAAAGAGCAACTTGTTTTACGCATACAGACATACAAAATCAAATCATAAAAAGCCGTACTTGTCCCTGGATGTCCTATGGGCACAACTAGCTAGTGATTAATAGAATACAGAGCACATTCAAGGTGCCACCTCATTAGCACATTCATATTTATTCAGGGAGAGTAATATGAGTTTGTAGTTCATTCCGTGAACAAGTCTCTATGCTGTCACCAAGCCAGAATACTATTTTTACATTACAGAGTCAGCATCCCGGCTAACAAAAGTGCACTTTAATGCATGCCAGTCGCTTGGCTGGAATGTCTGCAAGAAGCTACTTTATCAAGTTCCTTAATATTCAGAGCATTATAACTAGCTAAATACACGCACATACCTTTACATGAATGGAAAATGTGGACAGGGAGCCAGGAATTTACACAGCAATTTTACTGTTATCAAACAACTCTAGGTTTTCCTGAGACTCGCTGTCTATGAAGAGAAGCAAGCTGGAAACATGGAGAGGAATGTTCACTGTACAACACAAATGAATGGGAATGTCAGGTGGTTATAGGTTAGACATGGGATAGTGCTGAGGGTGCAACTTATATTAAAAAAAAAATATTAAAGAAACTTTTATGTATATGCTCAGAAACTCAGTTTCCAGGGTTGTCCATCATCTTACTGAACTACAGTTCTGATTGACAGCTAAAGAATAAACATGCAGCGTTGGTGAGACAGTAGTGAACACAGTTGTCTCTCAGTTGGGGTAATAAATTAAAATTAGGGATGCACTATTTTGGATTCGGCTGAACCCCAAAATCCTTTGCGAACGATTCGACCGAATACAGAACCGAATCCTAATTTGCAAGGGGAAAACATTTTTTACTTCCTTATATTGTGACAAAAAGTCACTTGTTTTCCCTCTCCGCCCCTAATTTGCATATGTAAATTAAGATTTGGTTTGGCCGGGCAGAAGGATTTGGCCAAATCCGAATCCTGCTGAAAAAGGCCGAATCCCAAACGAATCCCGGACCGAATCCTGGATTTGCTGCATCCCTAATTAAAATCAACAAGCAAGTAGCATTTACTGGTCAGCTGTTTGAAAACAAACATCTCATTGGTTGCTCTGGGTTACTAGACCTCAGCAAACTTTGTACAGTGTGGCAAAACCCTTCCCGTATCTTTTTTTATTGTGAAGTGATGGATTCTGGGACTTGACGTCTCTCTGCTTTCCAGAGAATCTGTGCACCACCCACTATGGAAAACAGAAGTAAAAAGAAAGTTGAGCCCTTTTATATCCCAAGTGTCACACAGTTTGACCTCTTTATCATCACATTATCAAATCTAATTAGCTTGGAACCCTTGAGAATGAATGACTCATTTCTATATCTAGTATAGGTAAATCTAAAACAACTGGACTTGCTGAGTAACCAGTGAAGAAGTTTCACTACTCATTCAGTTGAACTGAAGAAGCTGTTCGGATGAGTAGTGAAATGTCTTCAAAGATTACTCAGCAAATCCAGTTGTTTTCGATTTACCTATACTAGATATACCATGACCTGGATGAATGAAAATCTTCATAGTTATATGACTCATTTCTATAAATCTCTCACTGACCCATTTCTGAATGAAGTCCCAGAGACAAGACACTAGGGGGCAGATTTATCATGGGTCAAATTGAAAATTCTAATTAGAATTTTCCAGTTTTTGTATGGTCAAAACTATTAAATTCGACTAGGAATAGTTCAAATTCGATTAGAGTTTTTGGTTTTTTTTTTGAGAAAAAACTCTAGTTAAATTCGATTAGAGCTTTCAGGTCGATCCAAGGAAATTAGATTTTTTAAATACATTTTGATTGGTTGTATCTCGAGTTCATGGGAGTTTTCAAAAACTTCAAAACATCGCCCCACTATCCCTGATTCAAGTCGAGGTCTGACTGCAGTCAGTATTCAAAAATTTCACAATATCCAAAGGAATCGAAAAAGAACCCCCACTTGAACAGTCTAAACTAAGGCAGTCACAAAGTATTTTGGACCCTTATTAATAGTCGGTTAAATAGTAAACACTTAAATAAGCACCACTAATCAGTGCATGAGATTGATTGTAACACTTATTAAAACTTTATAAAGTGCTGTGCAATAAATTATAAAGTGCAGTGCAAAGAGTTAATTAAAAAAACAATTAACTCTTTGCACTGCACTTTATAATTTATTGCACAGCACTTTATAAAGTTTTAATAAGTGTTACAATCAATCTCATGCACTGATTAGTGGTGCTTATTTAAGTGTTTACTATTTAACCGACTATTAATAAGGGTCCAAAATACTTTGTGACTGCCTTAGTTTAGACTGTTCAAGTGGGGGTTCTTTTTCGATTCCTTTGGATATTGTGAAAGTTTTCAAAAACTCACATGAATTCGACATCCGACCTTTGATAAATGTGCCTCTAAATGAGTATAAGTTTGAAGTTAGGTACCACCAGAATGGACTTATGTTTTCATGGGATGGGATTTTTGGGGAACATCTTGGATCTCATGGATATGGTTGGAGGGATCGTATTATTTAGACATTTCAGTTAGAGGTTCCTTATTACTGCTATTTCCTATATTTAGGTAAAGTAATGTAACAAATGAATATAAGACAATACAAAAATTGTTGGGAGGATCAGAAGTGGGATAAAAATGTTAAATTTAATCAGAGGCAATTGCAGATTTTGTAAAACAAAAAATACAGCACTGTACAGTAAATGTAAAGATCTGATATAAGGTATAGCAAAAGTAAATCTTCTGGTATTCAATGAAAGCCTGGTGTGACAACCCCACAATAATATGCTAAAAATGCACAGGTGGGGGCAACATTATACAGAAAACAAACTACGAGCTGCACACACAAATTGTGTAAGGGCAGAGACACACGCGGCAATTCGGGGAGATTAGTCGCCAGGCAACAAATATCCTCTTCTTCGGGGCGACTAGAATGAAAATCGCCGCCGGGATGGCACTCGGAGCGCTTTGTTTTCCGAAGTTGCCTCACGAAACTTCGGGCTACTTTGGAAAACGAAGAGCAGAGTCACACGCTGGAGATTAGTCGTGCAGCAACAAATCGCTTCTTCTTCAGAAACTTCGGGCAACTTTGGAAAACAAAGCGTTCCAAGTGCAATTTACATTCTAGCTGGAGGGAAGGCAGTTCGGGGAGATTAGTCACCCGAAGAAGAACCGATTTGTCGCCGGGCGACTAATCTCCCAAACTAGCAGTGTGCGTGCTAACCCAAAGATTTAGTACAGAATTTAAAAAACAGAGATAATGTTTTGGGTGGACAAGCCTCCCTTCTTCAGGTGAGCTTTGTAACACAACTTGTGTGTGCGGCTCCTATTTCTACTTTGGATTGTGATATCATGGCAGGTATCTAGGGGCATCAGCATTACCACCAACACACTGCAATTTTGTGTGCAGAAATAACGACCACTTCAGATATTCTACATTTTGCCAACCTTCAGCACTCAAGGCAAGATGGAAGTCACAGTTTTACAAAGCAGAACAGAACATGGTTCAATTTATCAAGTGTTTGAATTGAAGGGAATATTACAGCTCCAATAAACCAAACAAATGGAATTTACCTTTCCCTCAGTATAAAAAATAAGGAATGCTCTATGGACAATTAGCTTCTCTAGTCCTGTTCAATGTGTATTGAAGAAAAATTGTGTTGCTTTAATTTGTTTGGCTCCCCATAAAACAAGTCAGATGTAACTACGTTCAGCAGCTCAAAACTATTTCCAGTCACATTGGACTTGTCACTTGTAGAAAATGTTGCTTTATACAAAGTTGGCTTTGCTGGAAAAGTACAGAAGGCTCTGTGTCAACATTTTAGTGTCAAAGTCATTGGTTTACGGCCCCTGTGTTTTGGTACTGTACAACCGTGCCTCTTTCATTCTGCCTTCCAAGCGCTCCATCCTATTAATCATTATGACATGCCCTTTAGCAGAGAAGACCAGATGAACTGCTTTGGAAAAGGTCCATCTTCTAATGCACCAAGGTGCCTAAAATGTCACCGCGCACTTTAGCTAATATATGGGACACTTCAATTCATGAGATTTGTGATGACACAACAATAACACAGAATAATCTAAGGGCAAAGCAGACAACCCACTAGTGACTGCATAGGCTCAAATGTAGCAGAGAGAGAAAATGTTGGAGGAGATGAATTATGTTGGACTTGGTGGGTTTGTATTTCCACTGCTTTGAAATAAGCATGAATGACTTGAAATTGGCCCTGGCTGCCCTCCACTTAACAAACAATCCTACGCTCCAGAAGCTGCTCTTCCCCACGTATAGAATCTCACCCAAGGTGAGAAATATTTGTCTCATGTTATTTATGGACGAGGGAGCTGCATTATAACAGCTCTGACCAGCTGATGGCCCACAGGCCGCCTGTTGCCCTCTAAATCAAATAAAAAATGTTTAGTCTGTCCTCTGGCCCAGGGCTACAGCCACAATGTTTTAAATATAACCTGCCCATATCTTGGAAAAAAAGTTGGACATTCTGCTTTACAAAAACAGTATTGGACTTTTTCGTAAAATAACTTTTTGAACCAGTTCTGTCGTTCTTTAGCCCCATCTTATCCTATGTGTAAATATACTATTCTTAAAGTATACTGAAAAACATCTACTATGCGCTCCCTAGAATCTGATATCCTAGGCTTTGCATTGATATCCTAGGCTTTGCATTTTTTTAAAGGAGAAGGAAAGTCATCTTGCACTTGTGGGTGCCAAATCTTACGCACCTCAAGTGATTGTATTGATTTACCTGAAACCCCGGGCCAGTGCTCCTATCAGCAGACTACTGCACCGGCCTGGGGTTATTCCAGTGAGCACCACGTATCGATCCTTTTCCGGCTTCCACTTTCTTTGCGTGGCTGCGCATGCGCAGTAGAACGAAAAGCCGAACTTTAACTGAAAAGTTGGATATTTTGTTCAACTGCACATGCATCTGCCACAGGAAATTTGAAGAAAGAAGAAGCCGGAAGAGAATCGATCCGTGGTGCTCACTGGTATAACCCCCGGGCCGGTGCAGTTTTCTGCTGATAGGAGCACCTGCCCAGGGTTTCAGGTAAGTAAATACAATCACTTGGGGGTACCTAACATTTGGTACCCCCATGTGCAAGATGACTTTTCCTTTAAAATCAGCTAATTTTCACTGCCACAGTATACAAAGAATAATTGACAACATTTTTGGAAGATGGGCTGTACAATCCCATGGAGGAAAGCGGGTAGAAACCTGACTTTCAGTGGTTCATGGTGACTCAGTCCTAAATATTCAAGGACTTTAGCCCCAAAAATGGGACACTGTTAAAGAAAAAAATTAGGGATGCACCGAATCCAGAATTCTGTTCGGAATTCGGCCAGGATTCAGCCTTTTTCAGCAGGATTCGGCCGAATCCTTCTGCCTGGCCGTACCGAATCCTAATTTGCATATGGAAATTAGGAGCGGGGAGGGAAATTGTGTGACTTTTTGTCACGAAACAAGGAAGTAAAAAATGTTTTCCCCTTCCAACCCCTAATTTGCATATGCAAATTAGGTTCGGATTCGGTTCAGTATTCGGCCGAATCTTTCGCGAAGGATTCGGGGGATCAGCCGAATCCAAAATAGTTCCAAAAAATTAATTTGCAGAATATCAGGTCATAGAGATCGAATCACAGACATTTTTCAAAATAATGTCAGTATCCTTTTAGAAAGTTGACAGCCAATATTTAACTTCAAAAGGCTCATTTACAAAGTTTGATAAAGTAAGAAAGACTGGTGTGAAAAGCCATGTTTTTCCATGTAAGGTATAGGACACGGACATCTACTTACATACCCCTTACTTGCTGGCTTTTTGGAATAGTGAATGTTTATGGGCACATGGTGCTAAGGAAGCCCTGCAATGAAGCCATAGCGACCAGATAGCAATTGGAATTTCTATGCCTGAATCTTGTTACAGATCAAACATAAATATTATTGACAAACATACATTAGTAAATGAGCTCCTCTATATTCTTGTGTTTGCGAGGGGAGTGGTAGCATCCCCTGTAGCAATTCAAATCTGGCTACTTTGGAACTTCCACATCATCATGAATTTATAAAGTATAAATATAAAGTATAAATTATGAGTGTATTACAGGTATGGGACCTCTTATCACATAACGTATATTTCCATAATTTGGATCTTCATACCTTAAGTCTACTAGAAAATCATGTAAACATAAAATAAACCCAATAGGCTGGTTTTGCTTCCAATCAGGATTAATTATATCTTAGTTGGGATCAAGTACAAGCTACTGTTTTATTATTACACAGAAAAAGAAAATCATTTTGAAAAATTTGGATTATTTGGATAAAATGGAGTCTAAGGGAGACAGGCTTTTTCTGGAAAAATGGGTTTTCGGATTACGGAGCCCATACCTGTATAAATGAATGGGGAGAATTATTTCATTTGCTTCTGATTGAGGAATACTGTTCTAAAGTGTAAATAAACCAATGAGTACTAGTGAGGTACTGAACCTCTCTCTCTCCCCCTCTCTCTTACAGAACTGGAGAAACCACATTTGCAATCAATAAAAGGTCAGCACTTGTGAGAAATTGGTTCCTAGGTACATACTTATCCCTCTCATATATGGCTGCAGTTGGCTCACTATTCTGTTTACTCAGCAGCAGAGGAGGAAGAGACTGGAACATGATGGAAGGGCCGAGACTATAAAGCATTGGTTGAATGAATCAACATGTTCCAGTTGCTTTTTTGGACACCAAATGAGACATTTTTATCCCTCAGTACAAATATTATAAAGTAACTGTCTGCCATGTAGGCATGAGTGGAAGTGTCATATGGCCAACAAGGTCTGTGCGTGGGGAGGCAGATATTTAGGAGTCTGTTAGTGAATCAAGAAAATAACATTGAGTTTGTAAAATTTCTCTTACATGGGTAAGAAATCTTGAGCTCTGTCCTCCAAATCTATTGTAATACATTTGAGCATAAATAGAACACTGCATTGTTGCACAAGAGCAGGGAAGGAATAAATATTAGTTTATTTTGCATTGAGGAATGATGTTGTGGTTGGAGAGCATTCTGGCCCATGGGGTTCTGGTCAAGAGATGGTCAATAATAACGTCTAGCTCATTGGAAAGCAGAATGGAACATGATAGTCACAGAATATTAGAATTAATTTTTATTAGGTTGAAGGACAAGCTACTTTTTTCTCACATTTGACTTCTCACTCAGGTCACACACAGCAGATACAGATGTGTGTCCATGTCACATGAGTAGATGCTTCAAAATTCCTCCACTTCTCTTATTAGGAGTACTATTAGCTGGAGCAACCTATCACTGTGAGCCTTCCATGACTTTACTTATGACATCCTATGAGTTAGCCAATCAAAGACCTTCTTGTGTTGGGCCTCCTTATACATTAGGCATAACAATACAATGCAGAGTGTGGTAGCATGGGACCAACTTTGTTCCTTGGTTGGAAGTCATCCAGTTTGACATTATTTCTAAAATCAAAACTTTAATTTTTGATTTTGAAAGAGCTCTGTGAAAACTGCATTGCTTAAACCATCCTCCCAAAAAAAAATTGAGCTGGCAGGGATGGTAGGTGTTTGGTGACCTTATTTCACCCTAATTGACAAGAATGACTTGGATCATCTGCTCCTTTGTGGGTAGAACTGCCATCAGGGGGCACAGGGGTTACTGAAGTCAGGGGTTTGGGTGGAGCATGGAAGCAGTTATGAGTCAGTTGTGTGGCTGTGTGCAGCCCGTTATTTTTTTTTCATTAGGGTCCCATTCTGCTCGTTGCCAAGGCTTTCCTTTTCAAGGAACTCATGTGACCAATGGGGTAATAAATGGAACCTCCTAGGAGGAAAACTTTCTTAACTCATTTTTATGAGGCCCCATAATTCCTGATGGTGGTCCTGTTTGAGAGAGGCAGAGAGCTTATTGTCCGCATTGGCCACCATGACAAAATCATCCACTTCAATTCCTCATTAAACATACAGTATATACCTGTAGGGACCCTGAGATTTGGGTGTATTTTACTCAGGCAGTATTTGGACACCTAGGTATACCCAGGCAGCTATGTCTCCCTTCTTGGGTCCACTGGGATTACTCTTGGCAGGGTTTGCCCACTAGGTGGCATTGCTTAACAGTATAAATGTGTTAAACCCCATGTGTTCAAGTTCTTTCCTGGGACCTTACCTCACTGTCAGGTGATACAGGTCCAGGTCTTCCAGTGAAACAAGTAGTTAGAGTTATTTAGTGATAGTAAGTTCTGGTTATAGTTGCTCTAGGAGCAATAGCGAGGCTCAGGGTATATAGCGAGCAGTTTCCGCTCCAACGAGGAGAAGTAGTGGTGTTAGGACCATGTGGTGAGTACACCACCAGCTCAGGGATTCAGTGGGTGAGGTGAAGATCAGAGAGGGTCCCAAGACCCCAAGCTGATTATTCCTGGGCAGGAAGCTTTAATCTCTGGTAGTATTTTTTGTAAATAAACAAGTTATTTTGCTGCAAGAATCATCTCTGTGATTGGATCCTTTGCTGCACTGAACTATATCAGGTAGCGGGAGTTGCACAGGTACACTGGGGTCCCAGGCACAGATACAAGCAGTTTAGCCTGGTCACACACTGCATCAAATACACAGTGAAAGCACACTCAAGGGTGGGCTACATGCTGTATCATTAAAGATTTCTCTATCATATGAGCAACACAAATGAAATGTGCCTAGTAGGTGGGGACAAATAACAGGCGGTTAATGGACAAACCAGCAGAACGTGTCCAGGGCCCAGCAGGTTATGGTGTCTAGCACCAGATTAACACATCATAGGATGGAAGGTTGAGTGAAGGTTGCTCTCCTGTCTGTCCCTGCATGTTTAACTGCTGCTACATTCTGTTTCATTTTCATTCAATATGCTGCAAAGCCATTTACTGGAAAGGTCACGTATTAAGGATTACTTACGTGACAGCACTGGGATTTAATATGTCTACATGTGGTGAAAAAATAACATGTTTTGCCAGTGACTTATAAGTGTGTTGCAATGAAACACTGCTAAGTAACACAATACACATAATCCATAAAACTGCATTTCCAAGTTTTCTACTGCAAAAATGATTTGACATAGCAATCCATATACGGAGAGGCGTAAAAAAATATACATCATAGTGGAGACCTCCTGTTTGGAACTGTAACTAATATGCTGCTTAGAATGTCACATTGTAATTGGACTTCTAATTGGGCCCTGGGGCTGGTTGACCTGAGTCACCAGGCAGGCGGATTTATATCATTTGAACAAATGTAGCATATTGGTTCTACTAGCACTTCTACTAATACGGGGGGCCTTATTTATCAAAATACGAATTTTTCTAACTATTTGAATAAAAAAAGTCCGACCAAACTAGAATCCACGATTGACCCTTATTTATAATTAACAAAGCATAATTTAGGGAAGAATTCCACAGACGATTTTGGCGCAATGCGCTGCGCACAAACGCAGTCATCAAATCGGATGCAACAAAGATAAGGCGAGCAACAGGAACGTTGGATGGCGTTCGTTCGATGCGACACGACTGTCGGATGCAGACGCTGCGGATTGCGCTGAAATCGCTGGGGAGTTCCTCCCTTAATGAGATTTGGTATAAACATGAAAAAATCAAGTGAGAATCCGAATCATGGGATTTTTGTGGGGTTTTTTTCCAGAATCGCTCGATTTTTTATGGGAGTTTTTCCAGAAAAGTCCAAAATAGTCGGATTCTCAGGCTAACTCCAGAGCAGAGCACAGAAACTTCCAAATGGTATAGGGACCTCTCCTATTGACTTATATACAACCTCGGCAGGTCTGAAATGCCAGACTTTTTCCATCCTTGGGGTATAATAAATATAGAAAAATTTGAGTTTTTGTCCACTAAAAATTCAGATTTCATAATAAAAAAAACAAAACTCGAATTTTTCAAGTTTTTGGCTTTTGGACTTAAATTAATAACATTAACAAATAAAAACATTTTGGACATATTCTGGCCCCTCGATCTAACCAGCAGTGCCCATTTGTCCCCAGACATCTGCCTGGAGCCCTGCCCACTTTCCACTAAGCTCCTCTGCTTTTGGGGTCAACTATTCGGTACTGTCCCACCCTGATCAGGAAAACCCATGGGAAGGTCTTTTACATACATTGACAGGTAAGGGTGTCCTTTTATTAAAGGGGTGGTTCACCTTTAAATTAAGTTTTAGCATGTTATAGAATGGATACTTCTAAGCAACTTTTCAGTTGGTCTTCCTTTTTCTTTTTAATAGTTTTTGAATAATTTGTTTTCTTCTTCTGACTTGTTTCAGCTTTCAAATGGGGGCCACTACTCCATCTAAAAAACAAATGCTCTGTAAGGCTACAACTTTATTGTTATTGCTACTTACTTTATTACTTTCTATTCAGGCCTCTCCTATTCATATTCCAGTCTCTTATTCAAATGAATGCGTGGTTGCTAGGGTTATTTGGACCCTAGCAACCAGCTGAAATTGCAAACTGGAGAGCTGCTGAATAAAAAGCTAAATAACTCAAAAACCACAAATAAAAAAAAAGAATATCACTCTCTACATCATACTAAAAGTTAAGGTGAACAACCCCTTTAAGATTAAGATTAATGATATCAGGAAACAGAGTGAATTTGGATTTCTCTTGACTCTTCTTTTTCCTACTTTTTCCTTGTGAAATATATTGTGTAATATTTATGTATATTGAGTAATACAGAATCACTTTGGCATGCAATTTCTCTACTGACATGTCATGATTTTGTTTTTCTTTGTAAATGTTTTCAATTTAAATAAAGATTACTATCTAGCCCTGGAGCTGTGCATATGTTCATGTTGTCTGGCCAATGTCTTGTGTAGGTCAGTGACAATATATAATAATTATTATTCTTTTACAATGCAAGTTCTACCACATTACTTGCTTTGTGTTGCATAAGGAGGGTGCTGTAAACTAAGGACAAGTATAGAATCTCTTATCTGGAATGCTTGGCACTAGTGATGGGCGAATTTATTCGCCAGGCGGGAATTCACGGTGAATTCCCGCAATTCGCAGCCGGCAAATAAATTTGCTAAACCGTCGCAAAAATTCACCAGCTGGCGTCTGTTTTTTTTGGACGTCGGCGCATTTTCACTGGCGTCCAAAAAACAGACGTTGGCACAGTTTCGCTAAATTTTAGCCGTTTCGTGAATTTTGCAAGAAATTCACAAATTTTTCGTCTAAGTGAAACGCCCCAAATTCGCCCATCACTACTTGGGACATGAGGTTTTCCAGATTAGGGAAACTGGAGACTGGAATATGAATAGGAGGGGTCCTATGAGTAACAAAAAGTAGCAATAACAATAAGGGGCAGATTTATAAAGGGTTGAAGTGAAAATTTGAATTTTTGAATTCAAATTTAGAATTTTTTTTGTGAAATTCGACTGGGGAATAGTTAAAATTCGATTCGAGTTTTTAAAAAAATTCTAATTTCAAAATGTATCATGTCCCTTTAAGAATTTGAATTTGACTATTCACCACCTTAAACCTGACGAATTGCCATTTTAGCCTATGGGGGAACGTCCTGGGATCAATTTGGAGTTGTTTGCAGCCTTCCTGAAAATCAAGTTTTTTTTGGAGAAAAAAACTTGAATCACATTCGATTCAAATTAGATTTGAGTTTGCAGGTTGATTTTTTTTAAAAAATTTCGGTCGTTTTCAACTCGAATTTCGAGTTCATGGGAGTTTTTATACATTTCCACGAACTTTAAATTCGACCCTTGATAAATCTGCATTTGTTTTTTAGATGGGGTAAGTGAGCCCATTTGAAAATAGATTCAGAAGAAAAAGGCAAATAATTAAATAACTATAAAAATAAATAATGAAGATCAATTGAAAAGTTGCTTAGAATAAGTCATTCTATAACTTATTTACTAAAGTAAACGTAAAGATGAACCACCCCTGTAAGAGAGATATATTATACTGTATTTAAATAAATAGTGATGGGTGAATAAATTCGGCAGGCGTAAATTTGCAGCGAATTTCCACGTTTTGCCGCCAGCGAATAAATTCACCCGCGAATGGACGCGTATCGGGAAAAGTCGCTCGCGTCAAAACCATTGCGCTACAACATTATTCTGACGCCAATTAAATTTAACGCCGGCGTCAAAATTGACACGTGCATCAGAGTTGACGCTGCGCCAAAACTGAGGTGGGCATTTAAAATTCGCATTTCGAGAATTTTCCACTGTTTCGCTAATTTCGCTGACAATTCGCAAATTTTCGGGCGAATCGACAAATGGGACAAATTCACCCAGAATAAGTTCTACAATGTAAGTAGCCTCTCCATGCATATATTTCATCTACATCCCCTGCTGAGATGCCTTATGGGTCAGTAGAAATGTATTTGGCTTATGTCTCTATAGGCCACAGAGAAAACACACATAGGAATATACAGACACATATCTACATATCTAGGCAGATGCCTTCAAATTAATTGTATATACATAGTAAAAGACCAACGGCTGATTTATAAATGATCTTAGGAGCTTCCTTTAAAGAGCTGATAGATTGTGACACATATCATAGCACACTAATACTTTTTGTTATTGGTTTGTCTGCCTCCTGAAGAACAGAATCTACAGTAATGTATATTTTCGGTAGGATATGGAACCTGTCTGTCCATCCGTGAACACAAGGCGCTTGCACACAGCCCCAGATCGTATTCTGACAAGCGTCGACACTTTCATATATAAAGCATACAGCATGAAAGTGAGATGCTAAGGGGTTGGGAGGGCAATGGTAAAATACGCTTTAGCGAGGAAAACGAGATTTATCCGTTCGAATGTTTAATAAAGAGAATCAGACATTATTAAGCCATAAGCGGATCCAGGTGTGCCCTTCTTATGTAATACAGTTTTACACACACACACACTCTGGAGAGAGGGAGAGAAAAATAACAAATGTTTTTTTTATAGGAATTTTTCAGAAGCTAACCATTTCACCTCATCAGGTCCATCAGCGGCCGTAAGCCAAGAACAGACTGAAGATGAATGATACCAGACGCGCGGGATTACACAATACAGGGTGTACCCCGCCTCACGTCCTCCGATGTTACACTGCACACCTTATATTATCGGGGATTGTCAAGTGCAAATAAATTTTGCTCTTGGCAGAAAACAACATATGGGAGTATTTTAGAGAGAAGGGCGGTGGGGAATAGCGTTGGGGCTGCGTTATGTTGCGCTGTCGCAAGGCTGATGCAGGACATTATTTATCTTACAATAATAAATTACTGCTAAGCAGGTATGGAAAATATTGTTTCTGGCACATCATCCTATGAAACTTTTTTAACCCAGATCTGAGGTTCCCCGGAGGATTTTTGCAAGAGATTTTCAACTTTGACTATCAAATTGGTTCCATGCTACCTTTTGTCCATGGTATGGGGCTATGACATTAAAGGAAAACTATACCCCTAAAATGAATACTTAAGCAACAGATAGTTTATATCATATTAAGTGGCACATTAAAGAATCTAACCAAACTGGAAAATATATTTAAGTAAATATATTTAAGTAATATATATTTAGTGCCTTGATCCACTATTTCGTGATGGTCTGTGTGTGGCCTTAGAGATCACCTGACCAGAAATACTGCAGCTCTAACTGTAACAGGAAGAAGTCTTGAAGCAAAAGACACAACTCTGTCTGTTAATTGGCTCATGTGACCTAATATGTATGGTTTGTTTGTGTGCACCGTGAATCCTACGATCCCAGGGGGCGGCCCTTATTTTTTTTAAAATGCCAGTTTTCTATTTATGATTACCCAGTGGCACATACTACTAGAAAAGTATATTATTATGAAAATGGTTTACTTACATGAAGCAGGTTTTACATATGAGCTGTTTTCTGCAATATCTTTTTATAGAGACCTACATTGTTTGGGGGGGTATAGTTTTCCTTTAAGGGGGTTATTTATGTCAGCTTTTTTATATCTTAAATGAACTCACAACTCTAATGGTTTCGAATTTAATAAAAAACTGGAATGTAAAAAAACTTGAATCAGTGAATTTGGGGTTAACAACCCAATAATTCTAATTAGTCGAGTTTTCAGCAAAAACAAAACAAAACGTAATTCACTTGAATTGTCAGGCCCAGGCATGGGCTGCAAATTATTAGGGGCGGAGTTTACTCAACAACATAAGCATTGGCATTAATGTTAGATTCAGCACTTGACAACACTTTGGGGAATAAAGTGCCTAAACTGCCCCAAATTTAATATCATGAATGCTCGGTAGAAACCTAGGGGTATATTTATCAAAAAGTGAAGTTAGAGATCTCCACAGACCTCTAGAGTGAAATTCCACCACTCTCCATTCATTTCTATGGGATTTTTAAAAGAGTATTGATCAATGGGTGAAAGTGAAAGTTCATCCTTTGATAAATACGCCTTTCAAAATCCCATAGAAATGAATGCAGAGTGGCGGAATTTCACTCTAGAGGACTGTGGTGTAACTTCACCTTTTGATAAATATAAAAAGGGGTAGTTACTAAAACTCAACTTTTTCTCACTCTAATAAGAAAAAAAAATGAACCAAACCCAAATCCCCTTCATTTACCAATAATTCTCCTTGGAAAAGTTCATGCGGAAAAAAGTCGCAACAAAATCGTGTGTCAATATGAATCGTACAACTTTTTTTAATTGAAGCTCCAAAAATTTGACCGCATTATTGAACAAAGACCAGCACTGATCACAATAACAAGAAACATCTTTAGGGACATCTACCATTACTTCTACATAACCTCGACAGGTTTTAGCTGGAGTATTCAGAATCTGATTTTTGGCACTTTTAGGGTATAATAAATCTCTAAGAATTTGAGTTTTTTGGGTTTTCCCCTTTAAAAACTCAACCAGAAAAAAAAAATTGATTTTTAATAAATAGGCCCCCTAATGTTCCTTAATTGATTGTCATTCCCAAACAATCAGTAATTTGGTTATAAGAAGTCATTGAACAAAGACCAGCACTGATCACAATAACAAGAAACATCTTTAGGGACATCTACCATTACTTCTACATAACCTCGACAGGTTTTAGCTGGAGTATTCAGAATCAGATTTTTGGCACTTTTAGGGTATAATAAATCTCTAAGAATTTGAGTTTTTTGGGTTTTCCCCTTTAAAAACTCAACCAGAAAAAAAAAATTGATTTTTAATAAATAGGCCCCCTAATGTTCCTTAATTGATTGTCATTCCCAAACAATCAGTAATTTGGTTATAAGAAGTCATTATATCCTGAGAAATACCATATAACCCCTAAATTTCTATATTTCCTGATACAGTAGGACCATAAATTTGTGTTGCTGAGCTCACACTTTGTGCTACAGGTCCATGTGCCAGAAGAAGACTACAAAGACCCTCATAAAACAGCTTTTTTTTTTTGTAAAAATAAAGAGCTAATCCTAAACCCACCAACAGACAGACTACAAGAATGGGTGCCCCGTGGCTACAGAACCTTCTCATCAAGCAGAGAAAACCATAATACATTTACCTGTACCAGAGTCATCTGAGACCCAAGGGCCAGCAGAATTTTCTCGGTCTTGGTTGGGTAGGGGTTATCTCTGTGTTTGTAGAGCCATTGCTTGAGCGGCCGTGCCATATCTTGCAAGGCCTGGCGCTTGTGCCGAACTTTACCGCTTGCACCCCTGGAGCTTCTGCAAAAGAAAAAATCAGGTTAAAACATTGAGGACATGAACTTAAGTTTCACTTTCTCTTTGCATTTATTTATGAACCAAGTTTATAGCATCATCTCTTAACTGTATCTTCACTGTATTCCTTGGCCAATCATATCTCGAAACTTCCTTAATTAGAATCTTAATGGTACCAAAGACGTTTTAATCCACCCCCAGGAAATTTACGGCACAGAAAAGCTAGTCATGGAGTCTCTTCACAGTTTTTGGTTTTAAAAGCTTCATTAAGGCATCAGATTCTTAACCAAGTTCATAGCAAATGAAGACGCAGATTAAAAATTTCCCTGGCCCCTAGGTAGGGACCACAGTTTTTGTAAACAAAATGAAAAGGCTTCACAAAAGGACGGTTTATTAGCGAGGAAATAAATATGTGGCCTCATTGTACAACTGCAATTGTTTCCAACCCACGGGTAACGGTTTAAATTTTACAGCTTTTGCCTGGGAAAGTCGTGTTTTGTACAACAAGAGGGAAACATTCCGGCTATAGTATAAACAGCCCTGTGCCGAATTAAATATATTCATTTCTCTCTTACTGCGTTTGGAATTGATGAACAATGGTATTTTTCACTTTTCCAGATGTGACAAATTCCAATTTCAGCTGGCCAGATTTAATACAATAAGGGCTTGGCTGGCGGCTAATAATTTATGTCCATATGACAGGCCCGTCACACACCTCATTGAGTTCTAATTTGGCCAGGCGGAGGCTGCCATTTGCACATTCAACCACACAATGCGGAAAAGGGAACATGGGATTTTAGGGCTATTTCAAATCAGCAGGAACAGTGTGTTGGGGGGGCGTATTGTGTAATACACTATTTAATTATTACACTCGGGAAATCATTTTAAAGGAGAAGTTGATGGGCCAGTGCTAATTCCCACCCAGATTGTTGTCCTTAGTTTCTCGTCCTGTCCCCAAACTGTATAGGGGAGGGTTGTATGCCCAGGAGGGATTATAATACAAATTCCAGCCCCCAGGATTGACTGTATAGGTGTACACTGAAGTCAATGTGGTGCGGGGGGTTGATTATGGGGCTGATGGGGATCTGGAAAAACAGGTAGAAAACATTTCTAAAACATATAAAGGTTATTCTTCACTTAAAAAAAAATAAAAATAAATCCTTCTGGCAAATTTCTAGTCCACCCACATCAAGTAATCTGATCGGATCCATAAATATCATTATAACTATACAGGTATGGGATCCAATATCCAGAAAGCTATAAATTAGGAGAAGGCTATCTCCCATAGACTCAATTTTATCCAAATTTTTAATAACGGTTTTCTCTGTAATAATAAAACAGTAGCTTGTACTTGATCCAAACCAACGTCTTGGGCCTACACACCCTTTATTAAGCCTGTTGAACATAAATGTATGGTGATCTCCTAATGGGATTCTAGTGGAAGGTATTTGGGCTGATGATTCATTATAGGGGAGTATTTGTTCTGCTAATCCATTGGTTATCTGGTCCATTACATGGCACTGCAGAGGGAGAGGCCTTGTACTACAAGAGGTTGCTGGAGGAAGTCACTTTTGTTTATCCATTAAGTGCCACTGGCAGATGTGAGACTACTATACTATTACTATACATTACTATAAATTTATAATTGGGTGGTGGTTCAGTTCTGCGTGTGGGATGCTGATCTATTCCTTTATACTTCTAGGGGAGACAATTACACTACAGAAGCAAGTCTGGGGTTAATCCAATGTGGAGATTCAGTTTCCTACGATATATTGCGGGAATGTCTCGAGTGCAATATCCAGATCTTAGACTCACACTGGGCAATGGGGCATTGGCAGTGAAATAGCTTAATGTTTAGAAGCCTGCAAAATATATTTGACTTTTCCTTCATGCGCTTTCAGGTTGAATTAATTTCGTACCATTTTATTGTCTGAGGTCAAAGTTTCTTTTTAAAGTTTCAGTAAAAGTGGAACAATGTAGAGTGTGTGGGCGCTTTAGGTCCTTTAATTTTAAGGACCCCCTCAACAAGCCGACCAATAACATAAAAGGGGTTGTTCACCTTTGATTTAACTTTTACTATGATGTAAACTAGAGAGTGATATTCTGAGACAATCTGCAATTGGTTTTCATTCTCTATTATTCTGGTGTTTGGGTTATTTAGCTTTTTATTCAGCAGCTCTCTAGTTAACCAATCTGGTTTCTAGGGTCCAAATTACCCTAGCAACCATGCACTCATTCGAACAACAGACCGAATATGAATAGGAGAGGCCTGAACAGAAAGATGAGTAATAAAAAGTAGCACTTATACATTTTAAACTGGAAAGAGTCAGAAGAAGGTGGCGAATAATTTAAAAACTAATAAAAATGATAACCAATTGAAAAGTTACTTTGAATTGGTCATTCTATAAGATACTAAAAGTTAACTTAAAGGTGAATCACCTCTTTAAATTTCAAATCCAGAGAGTCCCCCAAAAATAGAAAAATACATATTAGGCAATGGTGGCGTGTCCAGCTGTTCTTAGCATCCCCTGGCAGTAGAAGGGTTAAGAGCTGCTTTCTTGCCCTCCCCTCCTCCCTCCATAGAATATATGTATTTGCCACAGTGAAAGCCCAATTCGGTGCATTATAGAGCTGCATGGCACTTGCACTGGGTGCATGATATTATGAAGCATGTATACATATTAACTAGTCTTTGTGTACTTTTATTTATGGCTTATTTCTACTATCTCTGACAATATCTCTGCTGAATAAGACAGTAGCACCCAGTTCACTGAAACAAGTACACACATCACTCCAGTAGGTGTCACTGTAGGTCAGCCTGAGCCCATCGCAATTCACCTCGGAGACACCGTTCTTCTTTTTGGGTTGCGCACCAGTGTGATTCTGGCTAAAACACCAGATAATGATGTTCTGCTGGATAATAATGACTGTTTAATAAGTCTACTAACAAATGCTTGATTATCACAAGTGGTGTCGGCTGAATGATGATGAAAACATATATACCAGATGGGTTCAAGGAAAACATTTCTAGCGGCTGTTGCCTACAGAGGGGATTTATAGACGATGCTCGGAGACTGACAAATGACTTCCCCTTCACAGCACTGTCCTGGGTACCCCATGCAAGAGATCTCTGAGCAGCTGATCTGTCTCTGCACATCTGTACAAACATATCCAGACTACAAGATAATAAAGCAGCCTGAAAATCAGTTTTCCTAATCCAGCACACTTGTACCTGTCTCACAGCCCATGCCTTATAGAAACAGTGGGGTGTATTTTCCATAGAGAAGACAATTATTGTCATAGGTCACTATTTTTCTTTTCCGCAAATAATGGGAAACAGACTGATGGAGTCCTCATCAACACGGCCTTGAGCTCTACTGTTTCCTTTATAATCAGAAACAGTCGGCGTACGCAGGGCCTTATGGAACCCATATATTAATAGCTGCCCATCAAAAATAAATAAGGATGACTTTCCCTTTACAGATTACCCCAGGAGTCTAACCGGCCCTGCCTTACAAGTCATTAAATCATCATCACACATCATCAAGTCATTCATTTTAAACTTGACCCTTAATTATTGAACATTAACTTAACAAGGCTTTGATGATTATCCCCCCAAATGTAATAAAAGGAACTAAGTTTGCCTGGGAGCAATAACCCATAGCAACCAATAAGATGTTTACTTTTAAACAGATGACCAGTAAATGCTACCAGCTGATTGGTTGCTATGGGTTACTGCTCCTGGCCAAATTTAGTGCCTTTTATTATATGCGGGCCAATTACTCAGGTCACAAAGAGGCTCAGGCCTTGGGCATTAGGGGTAGACGTGGAGCATTAAATAGTTTTGCCCAGTTGCAAAATACCCAATGCTCCCCGTCTGCTCAGCTAAAGGGATAAAAGTCTATGAATGATCCATTAACCAGAAACCAGTTATCCAGAAAGCTCAGAATTACTGGATAGCCATCTCCCATAGACTCAATTTTGAACAAATAATACACATTTTAAAAAAACATTTCCCTTTTCTCTGAAATCATAAAACAGTAGCTTGTACTTGATCCCAACTGAGATATAATTAATCCTTATTGGAGGCAAACCCAGCCTATTGGGTTTATTTAAATGATTTTTTAGTAGAATTAAGGTATGGACATACAAATTACTGAAAAACCCCTTATCCAGAAAATTCCTGTTGTCCCTAGCTATCCAGTGTACAGCACAGCTTCCAGCATATCCAATTTATTATTCAATAAATCTTAATATTAACAGGGTTCCTGTGCCCATTAACAGTCATAGATTGAAGCTGGTACAGCAGCACTAGGCAGGGTTTGTCCCAGTACACTCACACACCTGCATTATGGATCCCAGTGTAGTTCATAACTGCCCAAGTGTTTTACAGTATAATAAACCTTTTCAACATAAGCCCCATATACATGACTTACACTGAGTAAATCCTCTGCTTATTGGTGTAATTCAGGGCTGAACAACTGGAGGCCCACCAGGCCACACGTGACCCTCTAAGAGATATTAGCCCTGCCTTTGTTGAATGTCAATAAAAAGCGATGGTCTGGTGAACTCCGTACCGAAAAGGTTAATAAATCAGAAGCAATATTTAACATCAGAAATATCTTATTTTATTCTTCATAGGAAGCAATATCTGAAAAGTTCCATGAACTATTATTGACACTAATGGAATGGAGTTCAGGGTCAGACTGTTGCACCCCCAGCTGATATCCAAGAGGACCTAAGGATAAGCCAGTATGTATTGTTTTGTAGGAGCATTCCATGTACTGATGGGCCTGTGCTCCAGTAAAGGTGTCGCTATATATCCACAACCACCACTCACATGGGCTTAAAGGGGATGTTTAAAAAAACACTGGAAGTGATGGAACTAACCAGAAATTGGCTTTATTATCTTATCTGGAAAAATATTACAGAAAAACATGTGCAGACATTTATCACCGAAGATGCTGCCAAAATATCATGTCTAGACTACTGTAACTCTCTTTTAATTGGCCTTCCCCTCCAGAGACTGTCAGCTCTCCAGTCCATAATGAACACTGCTGCGAGGCTCATACACTTCAGCAACCGCTCCTCCTCTGCCTCGCCATTCTGTCAATCCCTGCACTGGCTTCCACTACCTCTCAGAATTAAATTCAAATTAATGACCCTGACATTCAAAGAACTTCATAACTCTGCCCCAGCCTACATCTCTGAACTCATCTCTATATACTCACCCAACTGCTTACTACGCTCCTCTACTGACCTGCAACTCAACTCTTCTCTCATTACCTCCTCACATGCTCGCATTCAAGACTTTGCAAGGGCTGCACCCCTCCTCTGGAACTCTCTCCCACGGTCTGTCTGACTTTCTCCCAACCTTTCTGCTTTCAAGAAATCTCTGAAAACGCACTTCTTTCGAGAAGCCTACCCTCACTCTGCTTAACTACCAAATGCAACACCACATACAGTACCACATTTCTCACCCACTTAATTCGATCTTGCCCACTCCCACACCTTGTGTATCACTCCTTTCCCTTTAGAGTGTAAGCTCTTTCTGCATAGGGCCTTCCTCTCCTTTTGTAACGGTATTGATTGTAATGTATGGAACTCCATATGTTCTATGTATATAATTCATGTGATCAGAGACGTTACTAGAGGGGGGCGGGCCCTGGTGCGGGACGTGCAGCCCATCCCCCTCCGTACGCCAGAAACGGCCACATTAGAACAGAGTGGCGCGAGCTGCCGGGGGGCCCTGAGGGGGTGCGGGCCCTGGCCCAATCGCACCCCCTGCTCCCCTGGTAGTTACGCCACTGCATGTAATTTAGTAGTAATCACATTTACTTTACAGTGCTACGCAATATGTTGGCGCTATATAAATACATGTTAATAATAATAAGATAAGAGTTACACCTTCCCTTCTTCTCCTACTTTCTTTGATTGGTTAAAGATGGATAAAAGACAGTCTAAACTCTAAAGTGACCCAAACATACACATTCTGCCTAGAATATAACACGTCCCACCTTTGGAACTGTAGCCAACCAAATCAGAGAGATTAGGACATTTGTGCAGTTGTAGCTGAATCGAATGTATCTGTCAGTAATAGCAAAGAAGAACTTCACCAATCTGCAACGCTGCAACAAAACTTTGTTTAATCCCTAGGTAACATCTCAGGCCAGCTCAACTGTACCTCCATGTCTCACTTATTTCTGTAAAATCCAAACTGGAATATATAAAGCTCTGTTTAAGCAACTCCATAACAGCCATTCAGCAGCTCTGCTACCCGAAAAGACAACATACTACACTGTATGAAAAGTGTTTGAGGGAAATTAAAAATTAGGGGTTAAGTAGTGACACAAAATGTAACTCAATATTTGGGATATAAAAGATGGATATTATAAAACAATAGTTACAGGTACAATGTATTTTCAATCTATGGGGTTGTAACCTCTTCAGTTAATGTCTGAGTGTATTCTGATTAAGTGATGTGACAGATCAGCCTGTATATATAGCTTATAGTAGATATATAGCTTAAATAGCAGACTCCTTTTCTGTTCCGAATTATACAAAGTTCCCCTGCTGATGCAGGCAAACACTCTGGGGCTATACTGATTGTATTGGGTTCCTTCTGCAGGCTGTGACAATAATTGAAGAAGATGTTCACCCAGTGCAAACGTCATCAGCGTCCGACTGGGGCATTGGGGGCCCACCGGGACTGCAACACCAAGGACCGTCTTCATAGCCATCAGGGCCCATCCTTCCAGAAATCTAAACTTCCCACTTTGGGTACCACCAATCTTCTTACTTTTGCATAAAAGCAGACGGCCAATCGAGGAAGAAGGCCTGGGCTGGCTGACCTATCGGGTTTTTTCCCGCTGTCTCGCCAGTCCAGTCCGACCGTGAACTTCATATTAATGCAGAATGCAGAGCACCCAAAATTATGCACTTCCCACTATAGATACAGATGCATCCGAATGGTCAAATCACACACCCACATTTGCATTAGTTCTGGCGCATCTCTGGAGTCAAACCATGGCAAACATGACAAACTGCATCTATAATTTTCACTGCACACTTGCAGTAGTAAATAAGCCCCATAACGTCTTAGCAACAGACATCAAAGACCTCAATTTTTGTATAAAACACAGTATAGGATACAATACCCCAGTAATACAATATAAAATATACATATATAATATGCAAGTGGGGTCCCACAGGTCAGACTTGACCCTCCAAGAGATCCTTACAGCCCCTAGAATATTAAAGTCCTCTATGGATAATATTAAAAACATATAATATAGTGATTAGCTGATCCACAATACAGAAACAGTTGGACAAAACTGATATCCAGTATAACTGAACCCGATACAGCACAGAACATGAAATTACTTTATATGTTGATAGAAACACTTTCTATGGACATAAGCGCTGCAATACTGATGCACTGTAATTCCATCCAAGCAGTTACTTACCCAGGGCGCCGGTGTCTAGCGTTGTCCTTTACTCCATCCTGTAACCCCGCGTCAGGATTTGGACTCTCCATTACTCCCAGGTAGGGTAGGACTCCCCTCTCCCGATCGTTAGCTGATTCCTCAAAGAGGACTTGGCCACTCAGCTTGTTGAACACGATTGCGTTCATGGCTGGAGTTCGTAGAAGCCTTTCCAAACCAAGTGAGCTGAACGCAGGTACAGCCCTGTGCCCCTGCAGGGAAGAAGAGTGTAGTTACTAGCATTAATACATGTTAAATCACTAAAAACATCAGATTTCTAAAAATATAAGTCTTATTTGGCACATATAATTCATGCAATAAGTAAAAATGGAAATAAATAGAAAAAACAAAGAGAGGAGAAATGAAAATAAAAATATCTGTGTTGATCGATTGCGGTCTCCTGACACACAGCTTTGTGAAATAGAAGAAAGATCAGATATGTATCTAATGCATGCAGGCTTTCCGGATAATGGATATTTCTGTAATATGGATCTTCAGGCCTTAAATCTACTAGAAAATCATGAAAACATGAAATAACCCCAATGGGCTGGTTCTGCTTTCAATAAGGATTCGTTATATCTTAGTTGGGATCAAGTACAAGTTACTGTTTCATTATGACAGCGAAAAAGGAAATCATTTTTAAAAATTTGGATTATTTGGAAAAAATGAAGGCTATGGGAGACAGCCTTTCAGTAATTTGGAACTTTCTGGATAATGGGTTTCCAAATAATGGATCCCATACCTGTACTGCGATACCCAGCATCTGAATGGAGAGCATATTGTATTTGTATTAAAAGTAACACACTTCATCGACAGGTTCCCTTTACTTTACATCCACAAGAACAATATTTTTTTTATTACTCAAAAACATGAATAAGCCATATAACTATAGTCTAAATATACGATATAATTAAAATACCTGTTTTTAGAATTTGGTCTTTTGAAATACCATAAAATACCATAGCAATAGCAATAAAATACCATAGCATGCCATACCAAACCTTAGGATTTGGGGGATCATTTCAGGAATATTTGAAAAATTTGTGCTGATCTTGTGGAGTCTGATGTGTAGTATCCCGGGGGACACTGTAAAAGCTTGTTAGGAAATGTGCTGAGTATGTTCTAATGAGAAATAAAAGAGTCGTCTGCTAAGTATAAACTTGGGTTGAGACTGATAAGGGAGCAGTTAAGGGGCGCTGTGTGCTTTAGTTTTTATTAATATGCCATAATATTTCCTCTACGTTCCGTCTGTACCATTAATAAATCCTTGTTACAGAATAAAATAACCTGTATAAATCAAAACAAATGCACAGCAAGCTCTGTCTGCCACCGAGTCACAGCGAGACAGCCAAGTCCAACTTAAATATGTTTCACAGGTCCATTATCTTGTGTAACGGGCCCACAAATGGTTAATTTATATTGAGAAGGGGAAAGACTAATGAAATGGGTAAAAAAAGACCATTTTCACATTGTTAAAGGGACATCATTAACATAACATGATGCAGGGTATTTATATTTTATTATTTATATCATTATTTATAAATTAATTGTTCATTCTTCATCCCCCCTGGATTTATGATTTAATTTTAATTTCAGTGATTTATGTCCTAAGGGGGGGGCTTCTGTTTTCTGATGTCTCGGGGGTTAATTGCGAGGGGGGGAGGGGTTGTTTAGGAACTGAGAAGTGTTCGTGATGACCAAGACTAAATCTACTCTGCACTTGTAAATAAACACTTTCTACCCTCCCTTTACTTTTCAGGGTCTACAAGAAATGTCATGTTGGAAAGCAAAAAACACTCAGAGTTTATGGTTGCAAACAGTTATCCTTGATGTTAATAAAAAGATCTTTCTTAGTATATTAATATACTCTCCTGTGCTATATAGATCAACATACTCTTATACTCTCCTGTGCTTTATTTACCTGGGGTTTTACATTATATGGGGCTTTATTATACTCTCCTGTGCTATATGGCTGGGGAATTACTATTTTCTCCTGTGTTATAAACTACACTGGACATTATTATATTCTCTAATGCAAATTTCTGCCTGCAGTGTTGGACTGGCCCACTGGGATACCAGAAAAACTCCCGGTGGGCCCTCCTGCTTCTAAACATTTTACCGATTTTATTGTCATTCCTTAAAAGGGTTTTACACCTCTGAGTTAACGTTTAGTATGATGTAGAGCAGGGGTCCCCAACCTTTTTCACCCGTGAGCCACATTCAGTTGTAAAAAAGAGTTGGGGAGCAACACAAGCATGAAACAAGTTCCTGGTGGTGACAGCCAGGAATTCAAAAATAAGCTCCTGCTTGGAGGCCACTACCTTTGTGCGCATGCGCAGATCTTCTATTCTACCACGACCCCCGATAAAGTGGGGTCGCGCCGCCCAACTAAGTAGCGGATTTCAAGAGTCCGGGTTTTTTCCTGGTGTCCCACCAGCCCAGTCCGACACTGTAGAGAGTGATATACTGAGACAATTTGCAATTGGTTTTCATTTTTTATTATTTCTACTATTTTTCTATTACTTGATTTATTTAGCTCCCCCGTTAGCAAATTCAGCAATCTGGTTGCTAGGGTCCAAGTTAGCTTAGCAACCATGCATTGCTATGAATGGCAGAGGGACTGAACAGAAAGATGAGTAATAAAATGTTGCAACAACAAGAAATTTGTAGCTTTAGAGAGAATTCGACCCCCATTTGAAAGCTGGAAAGAGTCAGAAGAAGAAGGAAAATAATTTAAAAACTATAAAAATATAATTAATGAAGACCTATTGAAAAGTTGCTTAGAATTGGCCATTCTATAACATACAAAAAGTTAATTGAAAAGTGCAACGCCCCATTAATTCTATATTAATTCCATTAATTCTATATTGAAATACATACACATTATTATACTCACTATTGCTATACTCTAACTGGGACCTTGCTGAACCGTATTATATTCTCTGATGGTAAACACTGGCTGGTCCATTTACTCAGTAACACTTCATCGTCTTTATTCTGAATGTACAGTGCAGGACACCATACAATTGTTCTTCTCTATTACCAATGTGAGGGTGCTTTGTGTCGGGGAAGCTTTATGAAATTCTGCACAATGTGTTACAGGTCTGTTTGTGCCATAAAGCTTGTTTTACATTCCCTATAAAGCTGTATATACATAGGGTTGGGAAAAAGGAACATTCTGCTGTTGAATGATACTTAACATATAACCTTGTTTTACAAAATAATGATTAAATTATGAATTCACTACACTCTGATTAAGACATATTTCAGTAAATTTGAGTAAATCATCAGATTAATAAATATAGGAATAAATAGATATATTTGCATGGGTAGTACAGCAACATTTCCTATTTGATATTGGTAAACAGACGTCAAGTTCACCTTTTCCGCAGTATAAGCTAATGCAGGTATGGGATCTGTTATGTGGAAACCCATTATCCAGAAAACAAATTACAGGAAGGTCTTCTTCAATAGACTCCGTTTTAATCAAATAATTCAATATTTTTTAAATGATGTCATTTTTCTCTCTGATAATAAAACAGTAACCTGTACTTGATCCCAACTAAGATATAATTAATCCTTATTAGAGGCAAAACCAGCCTATTGGGTTTATTTAATGTTAAAAGGGGTTGTTCACCTTTGAGTTAACTTTTAGTATGATGTAGAGAGTGATATTGTGAGATAATTTGCATTTTATTTTTATTATTTGTGGTTTTCAAGTTATTTAGCTTTTTATTCAGCAGCTCTCCAGTTTGCAGTTTCAGCAATCTCGTTTCTAGGGTCCAGATTACCCTAGCAACCATGCACTGATTTAAATAAGAGACTGGAATATGTATTGGAGAAGGACTGAACAGAAAGAGGTGAAATGCAAAGTAGCAATAACAATACATTTGCAGCCTTACAGAGTATTTGTTTTTAGATGGGGTCAGTGACCCCCATTTGAAAGCTGAAGAAGAAGGCAAATAACTCAAAAACTATAAAAAATAATAAATTATGAAGATCAATTAAAAAGTTGCTTAGAATTGTCCATTCCATAACATACTAAAATTTAACCAAAAGGTGAACCACCAACTGATTTTTATCAGACATATCAAGGAGATCCGATAAACCCTAAAGTCCTGAGCATTCTGGATAACAGGTCCCATACCTGTATATACAATCTCTGTAAAGTGCTACAGAACATGTTGGTGCTATACAATTATATTGTGAAAGAAAAGTTATTATTTATTTATAGATCAGCAGTAAATGTTACAGCTCTTTCCAGCATTTGATTCACTACAAGTTCCTGCACCAATAGGGCTTACAATCAAATTCTCTATTAAAGTCAGTTATATACACACATTATACATGCGTGTTTGACTGGAGAAATGCCAAACAAGAGATAGTTAGAAATTCACTCCTTGTTTTGTTCATATATAAAAACAACATATTCTGACCAGCACAGGGTTTCTGGATACGGCATCTTTCCATAATGTGGCTCACCATGTCCGTTTCATAGCTCAAGATATAACAAAAAAAACTTTCATGGTTAATACAATAGGACCTGTTATCAAGAATGCTCATGACCTAGGGTTTTCCGGATAACGGATCTTTCAGTAATTTGGATCTTCATACCTTAAGTCTACTAGAAAACTCAACATTTTCTTCTACAAACTCCGAGTTTTTTTAGGCTTATTTAGTATCACATTTTCCCGAAAATTTGCTTTGCAGGAAAAAAACATGATTTTTTCAGATTTTTCACCCCAAAACTCAGATTTCGTATCCCTTTTTGCCTGAAAACTTCGGGGGTATTGCACAAAACCCAGCACACATCAAAAAATCATTGGGACTTCTTCCATTGACTTATATGCAACCTCTATAGGTCTGACATGCCGGATGTTCCGATTTTGACTTTTCCATCCTCTGGGTTTAATAAAGTCTGAAAAATTCATAATTTTTTAAAATTCTGATTTTATTTAAAAAACTTGCATTCGGAATTTAGTAAATAACCCCCTAAATAAACCCAATAGGCTGGTTTTGCTTCCAATAAGGATTAATTATATCTTAGTTGGGATCAAGTACAAGCTACTGTTTTAATATTACAAATTTTTTTTTTTTTTTTTAAATTTGGATTATTTGGATAAATGGAATCTATGAGAGAAGGCCTTTCCGTTATTCTGAGCTTTCATGATAATGGGTTTCTGGTTAACAGATCCCATACCTGTATTTAGTCGACTAAAAAATAAGGATTGTTTTGTCCCCGATGTGGATATATACAGCTTAGTTACCATCAATTACAAGGTCCTGTCTTATTATTACAGTGAAAATAAGTTTAAATAGGACATGCTTTAATAAAGTCAGCTGTAACCAGAGTGTGTTTTATCACTAGCAGTTCTATCTATTGAAGAAAATGTCAGCAGCATGCCGAATGTCTGAAAAAATGTGAGGTTTATTGAACTTAAAACATACAGCAGAAAGGCAACATTTCGGCCACCCGAATCTTTATTAAGCCTCTTCATTGGATTGTGGATCCTTCAGCATAGCACCTGATACCGCAAAAGGTATACATTTAGGGGTATAAGCTCTCTGCTTCTGTTACTGTAGCAGTTCTATCCATGCCGGTGTAGCAGCTTCTGTTGTGGAACATGATAAATCGAGTGTTTAAACCGCACAGAGGAAATTGGACAGACACAGCCATGGATTTAGCATGTGTCTGTATAAAAACTCTAAACTGCCTGTTGTGTTGGTTCTGGTACCTACAAAGGGTTACCCAATGGAAGCACAAGCACTATTGCCAGCCATCCGTAGCAGAGGAAAAACAAGCTGTGATGTTCTGGAAGACTGGGGCTGATTCTGTATGATGCAAACCTTTCCCAGAAGTGCCACAAATCTGACTCCGTCCTAGATAAAATATTTCAATATGCTGCTGCAAGTCAGTACAAGGATGGTGAAAACCAGACCACAGGGAGTTGCAGCCATGACTCCTTCCCAATGTTCTGAGTGTAACACAGAGTGAGGCAGTGGCATAACTACATGTTACCGGGCCCCACAGCAAATTAATTTTAGGGGCCCCAACATATCCAGAGGTTGACCTGCTTTATCAATATTTATTGAAATTGTATATGAACTAGAGCCTCATGGGGCCCCTATATCTCCTGGGCCCCCCTGCAGCCGCAGGGTCTGCTTGCTCTATAGTTACGCCCCTGGAGTGAGGCACGGGAATGATGCTTGAAGGACTAAGCACAGTGCACTATATATTTGCTGTACATTTACAAATTAACCAATATTCTGCGCTATAGGAAATTCTTTAACCCCACCCTGTTGACTTCCAAAGATCTAGAAATGGTCATCAGTGGCTTCATTTTCCTATTGTAGAAGGTCTATTCAATGTTTCTTGCACAGAAGGGGGATTCAAAGCACCTGCACCCCTCCTGCACATGCTTGTCTTTGGAACAACCACCCTCTATCATTGTCTGCCTAGCATTCCCTATGGATTGAGCAGCAAATACAATGATTTGGCTGATTTAAAAATGTATAATAAAATCATATTTTTTCATTTTTTTTTAACCTGCAGATGTTCCCCAATCCCCCCCCCCCACTAGATCCTGGAATAATTTACAGGACAGCAACCCATAATAAATAAATTGGTAGCCTTAAAAGTATTTGTTTTTATATGGGGGTCAGCGATCCCTATTTGAAAGCTGGAAAGAGTCAGAAGGCCACTAATTCTATAAAAACTATAAAAGAAAATACTGAAGACCAATTGAATAGTTGCTTAGAACTGACCATTATATAATATACTAAAAGTTAGCTTATAAGCTACCCCTTTAATATGTTTTTATATATATATATCTCAAGTGACAATATATTCTGGAGAGCTGTACAATAGATGGGTAGAAACACTGAACTAAAGAGGGCCCTGCTCAAAAGAGCTTACAGTCTAAACACAGAATGGGCTGTGAGACAAAGGGCGTGGGGATATATTTTTAAGCAAGAGCATGAAATGGGAATAAAGTAGGTTTCCGGACGTCGCTGTTTAAGGAGATTTAATGGACTACATGAGAACTTAAATGAGATGTAAGCCCTAAAAAGAAAAAATAATTCTAACTCTACAGGATACATTTATACTCACTATAAATGTTCAATGGTTATGGAATTATAAGCAGAATTTGACTTTTTGCATGCCAGGTCCTGACTTTTCACACCACGAAGAAGGAGTTAGCCCCTCTGCTACATTGTTTCTAAAGACAGAGACAGAGCTGATTTCATCTTTAAATATATTTAACGAGTGACTTTTATTAAAGGATTGGAAATGTGTAATGAATGTATAATTGGAAATTGCTTAGAATGTCCATTCATTAGGCAAATGTTTATTTTTGAGTTGATAGATTTAACCGAGGGGCACAAATAAATGAAATGATATACTTTTTATAATAGATGAATGTTAAATAAAGATCACAGCTTGGGAATGCACGGCAGCACCTATGCACACATTACCAAAGAAAGTGGACTATTACATTCTCCCTGTGCTCTCCTCCAGGAGAGACTTCAATGCTGTACTTGTCTGCCCCGTGTATCAAAACCAGATTTTACATATTGTAAGCAAGCGGGACATCTTCTGTGTGTACTCAGTAACCTAAAACCAGTGTGGAATCTACTCTGCCCTATTCCCCAGCCCTGGCCGCTGCTGCTCTGCGTATACAGTAGCAATCTGTGACTATCGCAAGCGCAGGGAATGATTCACATCCAGAGATTTCACTATTAATTCATCCCTCGTGTCTTCTCTCTGCAGTTCCACAAGAGAGCGACTTGCTGCGCTCCAGAGGACACCGGGAGCCTGCGATTTCTTTGATCCCCGCGCTGACGAGGAAGAACATTACAATATTGCCAGTGTAACAGGGACTGATACATTACAGTGATCCTCCTTCATCCACTGCCGTCAACAACCTGCTGCTACAACGTCAGCCCCGGATCCCAGTGTGGTTTTACTATGTTTAGACTGAAGCGGAGCAGCATTTAAGGGCGGCCACCATAAATATTTGCAGGGATGTAATTCAGACTGTATTTGTCTGTTCTGCATAAAATATGAACAGCTGTGTGAATTCCCCAGGCTCTCCTACCTTAAACTACAATAACATGACCTGTCTTACTTTCCAGCTATCCATTTAACTGCCTGGTCTCTCTTTCTCTCTCTCTCTCTCTCTCTCTCTCTCTCTCTCTCTCTCTCTCTCTCTCTCTCTGTGTATGTATATTTATATAGTTTCCAATACACTACTTAGAATTAATTGCAAAGCAGATCAAAAATCACATACAACACACAACTATGTACAAGTAGCTTTCCTTTCCTGCAGATATTACACTCACAGAAACATTGGAGACTCTGCAGCTACCTTAGAGTTTCATTTAGGGGGCAGCTACTCTGGCATCCCAGCACATACAGCAGCACTTGTAGTAGCACTGGAGATAATAGTCTCTGGGAAGGGAGTGTGACTGTGGGATAGCAGGTATAGTAGTGAGAGATGGTGTCTATAGTAACAGTGGATAATAGTCTCTGGGAATGGAGTGTAACTGTGGGATAGCAGGTATAGTAGGGAGAGATGGTGCCTATAGTAACAGTGGATAATAGTCTCTGGGAAGGGAGTGTGACTGTGGGATAGCAGGTATAGTAGGGAGAGATGGTGCCTATAGTAACAGTGGATAATAGTCTCTGGGAATGGAGTGTGACTGTGGGATAGCAGGTATAGTAGGGAGAGATGGTGTCTATAGTAACAGTGGGATAATAGTCTCTGGGAAGGGAGTGTGACTGTGGGATAGCAGGTATAGTAGGGAGAGATGGTGCCTATAGTAACAGTGGGATAATAGTCTCTGGGAAGGGAGTGTGACTGTGGGATAGCAGGTATAGTAGGGAGAGATGGTGCCTATAGTAACAGTGGGATAATAGTTTCTGGGAAGGGAGTGTGACTGGATAGCAGGTATAGTAGGGAGAGATGGTGTCTATAGTAGAAGTGCGAATAATAGTCTCTGGGAAGGGAGTGTGACTGTGGGATAGCAGGTATAGTAGGGAGAGATGGTGCCTATAGTAACAGTAGATAATAGTCTCTGGGAAGGGAGTGTGACTGTGGGATAGCAGGTATAGTAGGGAGAGATGGTGCCTATAGTAACAGTGGGATAATAGTCTCTGGGAAGGGAGTGTGACTGTGGGATAGCAGGTATAGTAGGGAGAGATGGTGCCTATAGTAACAGTGGGATAATAGTCTCTGGGAAGGGAGTGTGACTGGGATAGGAAAGCTACTTGTACATAGTTGTGTGTTGTATGTGATTTTTGATCTGCTTTGCAATTAATTCTAAGTAGTGTATTGGAACACTAGTCTCTGGGAAAGGACAGTGGAATTGTATGACTAGTAAGATAATGTTTCAAAAACTGATGAAATACAACTCCGAGCACCCTTCAACAGTCTTTAGTTACTCTGAGTATTGGCAAAAAAAAAAAAATTGCTGAAAGGTCAAACATTAGATAGTCATTTTTCATAATAAATACCAGGCCCTGACATGCTTCGCCTTGGCCCTGTAATCAATAATGATAGCCTTGCTCTATCTCATTTCTCTCACTGCTTTAACTTTATTCCGCCTTGTTATTTTTTTTTTTAAAAAAAAAAATTAAATACAAATTTTTCGTCAGACATAAATTCCAGGACTCCGCCAGCTCAGTCTTTTCAATGATTGATTGCATGTTGAGTAACAAGCCGACTCTACATATAACACGTGTGTGTTATAATATTTGCATGGCATTGCATTTGGATGGCATTAAGATACACAAAGTGTCAGTTTAGAGGGTTCGGTAATGAATGGCTTAACTGTCGGCCCATTTGCTTGTACCTTATGACATATATTAATAGCAATGTTCCAAATCTGCTGGAGAACACAGCAAATTCCAGGCATGTTTCATTTGCTACACAGCGGATCCATTCAGCCCTCACTATTTAATATGTATAAAGTGGGCTATTTTATCTCCACTATGTATATATATTCCCGCCTGTAAATAAATCCGATTTAACTCCTGCCTTTATATCTTGTCCAAGTTGGATTCCAAGGCATCACTCAGTACCCTACTTACTTGAGCTAACGCCATACATAATGTATATATATATATATATATATATATATATATATATATATATATATATATATATAGATATATCTATGCAGAACACAAAAATGTGGCAGTTGTGGTTAAAAAAAGTCAAGACTATCAAGTTCTTTTGCTCCAAATAAGATGAAAATATATTTTAATCCTCTTTAGAAGTTTGCCTAACTACAGAAAAGGCACTTTCCAACACACACACACACTTAATGGTTTAATTCAAACAGTCGTCCCTGCTGCACTGCTGGTTCTTACTGTTGAAACAATGTAGCAGAAGAAGTCAGCTCTTCCCCCACGTCTATTACTAGATTGTTTCAAAAGTGGGAGCCAGCAGGGCAAAGAGCAGCAAGAGACAAGCCACTGCTCGCAATGGAAGTTACATTTACAGGCACAGGGTATGTGGTTTGGAAAGTGACAATGGAATGTTTGGTTTGACTTGCCCTTTAATGATGAGAGTCATGAGAAATCGCACCTGGTGATGTTGGTCTGGTCCTTGGGATTCCCGATGTGACGGTGAAATGAAGAAGAACAGATTCTCAGTCCAGAGAAATGATCCGGCTGAGCCCGCGGGCCACTAAGGTTCCCTGTGAGTGAGTTCCAATCAGAAGGGGGTCAGATAATCCAGTCCGCCCGTCTATTCCATCCCCACTGCCTCCCGCACATGTTTCCTCTGCTCTCTGTCCTCCAGCTCTAACCACACGAACCGCGGCAGCCTCTCCTCTGTTCTATTTAGGGATCCCGGGCAGCGGGGCCCCGCACTGCGCATACACCATGCGGCTCATGTTTCCCAGCTGCGCGGAACAGACTGTGAACATCTTGTGCTGACACAATGCAGGTTCCGGGGCGGCCGGCAGAGGGGGCTGCAGAGGCACAGTTATGTTCGCTCGCTCCTCTCGCCTCTGAGTCGCGCTCAGTTTGGGCTCAGACACAGGTAACGAGCCTCACATATATATATTTACTGTATATACTCACACTTATACACACACACACATATATATACTGTATATATACTCACACTTATACACACACATATATATACTGTATATACTCACACTTATACACACACATATATATACTGTATATACTCACACTTATACACACATATATATACTGTATATACTCACACTTATACACACATATATATACTGTATATACTCACACTTATACACACACATATATATATACTGTATATACTCACACTTATACACACACATATATATACTGTATATACTCACACTTATACACACACATATATATACTGTATATACTCACACTTATACACACACATATATATACTGTATATACTCACACATACACACACATATATATACTGTATATACTCACACTTATACACACACACACCAGTCTCTAGTATCACTTGTGTCTCTCACGTTCTCTCCCAGATCTGCCGGCGCCGGACACTAGGAATATCGTGAGTGTAGTTATAGGGACAGGTTGCCCGACTCTAGTCACGGGGCAATAATACTCCCGTAATCACAAGATATAAAACAATAATGGTCCTTGTTGTGGCCAGTGATAGCCCCTCACATAGTGACAATATAGGCAGTGGCGTAACTAGTTGTTACTATAGTTACTAGGGCGTAACTATAGAGGAAGCAGACCCTGCGGTTGCAGGGGGGCCCAGGAGTGTAGAGGGCCCAGTGAGACCCTAATTAATTAGCAATTTTAATATATCTTGGTAAAATAGGCCAATTTATAAATATTTTGGGGCCCTAAAATGAATTTGCTATGGGGCCCAGTAACAACTAGTTACGCTACTGTGTCTGTCTGTCTGTCTATCATCTATCTATTATCTATCTATCAATCTACCTATCTATCTATCTATCTATCTGTCTGTCTGTCTGTCTGTCTGTCTATTATCTATCTTTCTATCTATCTATCTATCTATCTATCTATCTATCTATCTATCTATCTATCTATCTATTATCTATCTGTCTGTCTGTCTGTCTGTCTATTATCTATCTATCTATCTATCTATCTATCTATCTATCTATCTATCTATCTATCTATCTATCTATCTCTCTATTATCTATCTGTCTGTCTGTCTGTCTGTCTGTCTATCATCATCTTTCTGTCTGTCTGTCTGTCTGTCAATTATCCTCTCAATTTAGCAATTTAATTATCAGTTATTTTCAATGTCTATGTATATTTCTTTGTCTATTAGCTGTCATTTCTCTACCTATCATATGTCTGTTTGCCCATCACTCTCTCTATCTCATTTCTCTGTATAGCTATGCAACTAATCTATATCTTTCTACACCAAGAAAAACCACACATCCCAGGATGCTCAGCCAGTTATGTGGCAGAGAGCCAGGAGCCGATGTGCTTCCTACATAGAATTGCACATTACTCATAGTAGCAAGATATTAACTGCCTGGCATTCCTGATACTTATTCCACACCATAACCACTGACACATGACTCTGTGCCAGTTTAGGGGCTCCGTGTTTCAAAATAACAAGAGAATGAAAAAGTACTGAATGTTTTAACTCTTAAACTGCTGTGAGCCACAAACAAAACAATTACAATTCATTAAAATACAGTATATTCATTGAAATAAATAGTTTTTCCAGAAACATCTCTGAGGCAAGGAAACAATTTCACTTTGAATAGAATTGAATTTGGGGGACAAGGGAATTTTGAGCACTTTGTCCCCATCCAACAGAATTACAATATACTCAAAATCTCCCTGTGCTCCATATTGTAGTTTAGTTAAGTACTAATGAGCAGTGTCAGAGTTGGGGGGGGGGGGGAGTCCAGGCCCTGTGGGATAGCAGGTATAGTAGGGAGAGATGGTGCCTATAGTAACAGTGGGATAATAGTCTCTGGGAAGGGAGTGTGACTGTGGGATAACAGGTATAGTAGGGAGAGATGGTGCCTATAGTAACAGTGGATAATAGTCTCTGGGAAGGGAGTGTGACTGTGGGATAGCAGGTATAGTAGGGAGAGATGGTGTCTATAGTAGCATATGGGATAATAGCCTCTGGGAAGGGACTGTGACTGTGGGATAGCAGGTATAGTAGGGAGAGATGGTGTCTATAGTAACAGTGGATAATAGTCTCTGGGAAGGGAGTGTGACTGTGGGATAGCAGGTATAGTAGGGAGAGAT